>NW_004524808.1:3182583-3187810 GCF_000260255.1 Octodon degus
GGGGGAGGCACTGCGGAGTGGTGGGGGGCGGCCGAGGGGCTGGGAGAGGATCCGGCCCACGCTGCGCCTGGGCTGGGACTGGTCCGCCCGGGGCTCTCTCATCTCATCTTCAAGTCAACTTTGTAAAGTAATTGTCATCATTGTCCCCATGTAGTAGATGCAGAAACTGAGGCATGGAAAGGACACTTAAGATCACGCAGCAAGTCAGTGACAATGCCAGGAATAGTGCCAGTTATATAGTTTCAACTGCTACTTTCTACTGTCTTCTCGCTGCCTAGGGGGAAGTATCTCACAATCCAAAGCAGGCCTAGACTGGTAAGAGGTGCTCCAATGACTAACCTGTATCCAGGAAAATAAAGGGTTTAGTTGGAAATAAAGTTTTTAAAAAAATGTATTTGGTAAAGGTTCTTACTACACAGCTCAGACTCATAGTGATCCTCCTGTTTTCAGCCTCTCCAGTGCTCGGATTACAGGCCTGCACCACCATGCCCAGACTTGGTCACAGGCTCAAAACGCTCGGGGGTGGAGCCAGACCAGCATGCAATACTGGGTGGAAATAAAGTTTTGTCTATTTAGTACCCTTGATTTCTCTCTGGGATGCTGCCCTTCCCCACTCCCAGTTGTCTGGTTTGAGTGGATTAATGTAGTGGTGTACTGGAGACCATTTCTACCATGTCTGCTGGTGCCATCTCTCCCCAACTCCATGTGCAGTGGCATCATACTAGACTAAACTTGAAATCAGCCGAGGTACCAGTATGTGCACCAGTGAATTTGGCACTGTCTGTAGCAGAACCTCTTCTTTCTCCCATTCTAGAGCTGCCTGTTAAACCTTTACCAGCACACTCATGAGTTTACACCCTTCCCACAGACTTGTGACCTAAGAGTAGCCAATTGGCATAGTCTACTTTCCTGGATTCCATAATTTCTTCAAAGATCCACAGCAATACCAATGAGATGTTAGTTTGGGATGTTGTCAGCAAAAATTTGGGAGAAAAATTTCTTTTTAGTGTGATGGTAAAGACGAAGTGGCTAGTATCCAATTTACAACTACGTGGAGGGGTTCTCATCTGAAGAAAGGGAAGGACAGGAGTCCAAAAGGCTGGTAGCTGAGGCAGACAAACTCCTGGCTTTAAAAGAAAAATGATCCAATACATTTTCTCTTACTTCTCTTGATGTAACTGGTTTAAATTGTGTTCTTCCAAACATGAAGAATAGCCCATTAACAGAGATGTGTTACACTTCTGTTAAACCTCTCCAGGTTTTATGTATTTGTGGGGTATGGTATAATGGCTAAGCACTCCTCCTGTCCCATCATGAGTACTTCTTTGCAATGTGATTTTACAGCTCTTCTCTTAAAGACCTAAGAGCTCATCACCCTTATCCCTTGAATTTGAACTGACTTTGTAACTTTTTATTTTTTATTTTTTAAAGAATACAAAATAGTGATAGAAAAAAACAACAATAGAAATGATAAAAAATTTCACTAAACAAAGTAATAGGAATTCAACAATCATTGCTGTATTACATGATACTATCTTCACATTACTTGTTCAGGTTACCAGACATAGATGTGCAAGATTCATTTAAAGAAAAAAAAACAAAACAATAACATAAAAGTTGTAAGAAATTCAAAAGAATAAAAGAAAATAAGAATAAAAGAAGGAATGTTAAGGATTTTCAAAAGACCAGCAGAAATCACCAGTACAGCCATCCAAATCATTCTGCATATATACCTAAGCGTATCTTTTTCCCTTCTTTCATTGCCCTTTTCCTTATCCCAGTTTTTCCTTCACATTGAATGAGTTCTTTCCCTTCACTGTATCTATTTTACCTTTTAGATTTTAACTACTCTTTTAGGTTCTCACACCAGCAAGATAATATGGTTTGCACACATGGATATGATTTATTTCACTTAGCAATATAGTCTCTAGCTGTATCCATTTGTCTACAAAAGCCTCAAATTTATCTTTTTATAGCTGAATAGTACTCCACTGTGTAGAAGTACCATATCCTTTTTACCCATTCCTCAGTAGATAGACATTTGGGTTTTTTACATGATTTAGCTATGAAAAATTGCACTGCTATAAACATGGGTGCACATATATCTCTGTGGTATGATGATTTCAGTTCTTTTGAAAACGAACCTAGGAGGGGAATAGCTGGCTTAAATAGGACCTCCAATGCTAGCTTTTTGGGGAAGCTTCACACTGATTTCCGTAGTGGTAATACCAGTCTGCACTCCCACCAACAGTGGAGAAGGTTCCTTTTTCCCCACTGCCCCTCCAGCATTTGTTACTGGTTGACTTCTTGATGATAACCATTCTTTCTGGGGTGAGATGGAATCTCAGTGTTATTTTAATTTGCATTTCTTAAATGACCAATGATGTTGAATATCTTTTCATGTATTTATTTTACATTAGCATTTCTTCATTTGTGAAGTGTATATTCATCTCAGATGCCCATTTTTGGATTGGGCCTTTGAATTTTAGAAGCCTGATTTTTAAAAATTCTTTATATGTTCTAGATACAAATCTTCTGTCTGAAGGATAGTCTGCCATAATTTTTTCTGAATTAGTGGGCTTTCTTTTTACTCTGTTGATTTGTTTTGATGTGCAGAAACTGTTCAAAAAGATGAGATCCCATTTGTTGATTATTTGAAGCTTTTCTGTACAATTTCATTTTTGTTCATGAACTCTTTGCCTATCCCTATGTCCTTAAGGTTTCTATCTACATTTTCTTCTAGAAGATTTAGTGTTTCAGTTTTAATATTTAATTTTTTGATCCACTTTGACTATAGTTTTGTGCATGGTTATAGACATGGGTCTATTTTTAGCCTTTGGCATGTGGAAAGTCAGTTTTTCCAGCACCATTTATTAAAGAGGCTATCTTTCTTTCAGTGAACATGTTTGGCTCCTTTGTCAAAGATAAAGTGGCTGAGTATGTTACTAGTTTTATCTATATCTTCTAATCTGTTCCATTGATCTTCAGGTCTTTTTTGCCAGTGCCATGCTGATTTTATCACAGTAGTTTTGTAGTATAATTTCAAGTCAGGGATCATGATACCTCCTGCCTTTACCTTGTTACCAGGATCACTTTTGCTATTCTAGGTTCTCTTCTGGTTCCAGATTGACTTTGTAACTTAATGCATCAGCAGAGCATAGTAGAAGCAAAATACAACTTCTGAGTCTCTGTGTCAAATGACCTTAGGTTTCCACTGTACCCTCATAAATCTGAGATAATCGTGTTGGGGCCATCATGTGTTTAGGATGGAAAAATCACATGGGAAAGGATGGTCAGATGTCCAGCTATCTTTCCTGAAATAAAGGCCCCAGTCAACCTTTGAGCTGAAGGCAGCCAAATGATGAAGTCCTGGCATGATTAACAAAAGAACGTGTATGCTACCCACAGAATCAAAAGCAGTAACAAGTGATTGAAGCCACTCAACTCTGAAGCCATCATTATCCAGAAAAATGTACTTTATGGTTTTGGGTATTCAAATTTTACCTGCCCATTAATGAAAGGATAAAAGTCTTATGTATGGGGTCGGAGAGATGGCTCAGTAGAATAAGCGCTTCCCTGGCAAGCACAAGTGTCTGAGTTCAATCCCCAGTTCCACAAAAAAAAAGTCTTATGTATGGGAAAGAAAGTTGGGACTCTGGTACCATAGAGTTGAACTTGAGTCTTGGTTCCTCCACTTACTAACCTCGGGAAATTTATTTAGTTTCTATGTGCTTCAAATTTGCCATCAGGCATGGTTTCACACACTAAAGTGTAATTCCTAAAGTCATATGTAATTGTTTTAAGACGTGGAAAGTTCATCTCACTATGGTCTTTAGAGGTGGGGCCTTCAGGAAGTGATTAAGTTCATATAAAGTCATTAAAGTGGAACCTCCACGATTGAATCCTGGTAGCTTTTACTTGGGAGAGAAACCACACACATGTGGACATATACCTTGTTTTAGTTACTTTTCTTTCATTGCTGGGACAAAACCCTCAACACCCAAAATTAAGGGAGAGAAGTTTATTTAGCTCATAGTTTATGGAGGTTCTACTCCATGATCAGCTGTCTCCAAGGCAGGGTGGCATTGCAGAAGGACACAGCTCATGGTAGTGAAAGACAACAAGAGAAAAAAGAGGAGCCAACCTCTTTTTCTGTCCATTATATTGTATGGAGGCTACTGACCTTAGTGCAGGTGTAGCATTCACAGTCCCAATCTCAGCACTAGGTGATGGACCAATCACAAACTCTACATTCAGCTGCCTCTGAAAATCCCGCCCTTCTTGACCACATAAGGCTTTGAGGGTACATCTAGACATAAGCTATAAAATACTTGTGCCCTTTCTCTTGCCATGTGATGTTGTTTGATGCTTTGGGGCTCTGCCAACAAGCAGATTGTCACCAGAAGTTACCCTCAGACATTGCTACATCAGAAAATATGAGTCAACACAAATCTCTTTTGTTTATAAAGTAGCCTGGCTTGGATATTTCTTCTTTTAATTTTTTGATTAGTACATGTTTGTGGTACATAATGATTACACTTATCATGGGAAGTTGGTACATGTACATAGCCCATCTAATGTGTTTTCCATTCCTACCCTCTCCCCATACTCTCTGTTCCTGCCAACTCTTCTTCTCCTCCCCATTTGCTAAAACTCTAAATCTATTTTTGTTCAACTTGATTTTATACACCTTGTCCTTCTCCTCGCTCCATGTCTTGCTTATTCTGCCATTTGAAAAAGATGTACCTACTTCCTAATACCTTTTATTTGTCCCTTATTTATACTTTGGGATTCTCATATAAGAGAAGCAGTGTGATATTCAAACTTATATGTCTGAATTATTTCACTTAAGATTGTAGTCTTAAAGTGCGTCCATTCTTTATGGAAATGAAAAACAGACTGATAAATCGTCTGCTAGAGAGAGAATTGCATTCTACTCCTCTTAAATTTATATGTTGAAGCACTAGCTTTCAATATAATGGTATTTGGAGATTGAGCATTTGAGAGGTAATTAGACTGAGATGCAGTCATGAGGTTGGGACCCACATAATGGTATGAGTGCCCTTATAAGAAGAGACATGGAGGCCTGAGAGACGGCTTTGTAGAATAAGCACTTCTCTGGCAAGCGCAAGGGTCTGAGTTCCATCCCGAGCTCCGCAAAAAAAAAAAAAAAAATGAAAGCACTCTCTGTGTCTTTGTCTTGGTGTCTCTGACCCTCTATTTCTGT
>NW_004524808.1:3187910-3197165 GCF_000260255.1 Octodon degus
TCTCTCTCTCTCTCTCTCTCTCTCTCTCTCTCTCTCTCTCTCGCCACTCACTGTTTGAAAGCAGCTGTTTACAGTATAAGCCAGAAAGACAACTCTGACCAAAACATGATGATGCTGGCACTCCACTTTTGGCCTTTCAGTCTTCAAATCTGTGAGCAATAAATGTCTGCTGTTTAAGTCATCCAGGCTATGGTATTTTCATACCATAGCATGAACAGACTAATACAGATTTTGGTGAAAAATGAAGGGTGTTTTAGTAAAGAATACCTGAAAGTGTGGAAGCAAATTTACAATGGAACAACAGGTAAAAGCTGGAAGAAAGTTGCAGTTTGTGTAATAAAAAAAGTGGACATTAAAGATGACTCTAGTGATATCTTAGATGGCAATAGTAAATATGTTGTTGGAAGTCAGTGGAAAGGAAACTCCTGCTCTTGAGTGGCAAAAAGCTTAGCTGATTATGTTTTGATGTCAGCAAAAGGCAGAATTTACAAGAAATAAAACAGAATATTTAGCCTGGAAGATTTCCAAGCAATGTTGGAAGAGGAGCTTAGTTCCTCCAGGTGTGTATAGTACAGTCTCACACTGCTTAATGAGAGGGATACACTCTCAGAAATGAATTTTGTCATTTTCAGACATCATGTAGAGTATTTGTATAATCTAGATGGTACATAAGAATTACATAATTCTTTATGCCTATTTTAAAAATATATTCTAATTTTTAAATGTTTTTTCATCATATTCTGTAGAGACTTAAAGTTCAACATATCAATACTTGATGAAAAATACCTGTTCCATGTTATGCCTAAGATGCTTGATATTCAGATGGATAGTGAGGTTAAGCTTAACAGCCTAAGTTGTATTGTAATAACAATAAGCTTCTCTTCTGGATGGTTAACAACCTATGTTTGCAGACCAAATTAGAGAAAAAGGAGGGCTGCAAGGAAAGCCAACAATTTGGCCCTAGCCTTCCAAGGTCAATTAAGACTCAGGACATATCAGAACTTGTACTGTAATGTCATGTAACTCAGTCATGTCCCAAATTTTCTGATCAAGGAGATTATGGGGCCAAAGAGGAAAGTGATTGATGATCTAGAGTGTGCCTAAGGAGAGTCACATAGAGAGAAAACATTCTCTCAGGCTTTCACAGAGAGCACATTGGCCAAGCAATGGCCGTGACTCATCCATATGGCTGACACTGACAAAGGTTCTACAACCTGAGGTACAGGATCTCAGGATAAATCCTGAGGATATTTCACTGACCTTATCAGACCCAAAAGCTACAACTCTTGTTGCATAGGTCTTGCTTTACCTTGGTCTTAAACATCCAGCAGAAAAATATAAAAACAAAGTATAAGAAGTAAAGCTGTGCTGTTATGTTGAGCTGTAGGGGACTCAGGTCAACAATTTCTGACATTGCCAGTGAAGCAGAAGACCCAATACTATTATGGACTACTGGACTCTTTTAGAATATTTTGCTGAGTTAACACATCTATAATATTCAAATACCGGAACTTAACAAAAAATGGTATACAGATGAATGTCCATTTTGTATCTGTGTATTCAAAGTGGTTAAGATAGATATATATTTACATTCTCTTATTGAATAGAGGGATTTCTTCTAATAGTGTTTGTAAATAGGATATCATGTTCACATCTTGTACAATTCACCACTAGGAAGAATGTATGCAACGTGTTAATTATTGAATCTGTCCTACCAATTTGACTTGAAACTGTCTCATTGCTATTTGTTTCTCAATAAAATTATGGAAAAAACTCCTAGATGGTATGAGACTATCATTCTTCATGATCTCTTCATGTGATCAAGGGGTACAATAAACATAAGAGATATGAGGTTAACTGTTGGTGTTAACATGTCATAGGAAACTTTTCATAGTAAACCTCTTTTCTGAAGAAATAGAAAGATCAAAACTATATTATAAAATAATGATTAAAAGTATAGGATAAAATATGTAAACAAGTAACACTCATTTTCTGGTATTATCATTTATTATGTGCTATACATAATTGTATCTGTTATACTTTTATATGCCTGGAAGCATAGTAGATTTGTTTACACCAGCATTGCTACAAACACATGAGTAAGGTGCTACACTAGAGTATTTACATGTCTACAATGCCACAGGGTGGTGAGAATATTTTTAAATCTCCATTATAGTTGGCTCAGCTACTTTCCTGTTGCTGGGACATAATATTCAACTCTTACAGCTTAGAGTAGGAGAGGGTCTCTTTGGCTCATGGTTTCAGTGTATGGCCAGCTGGCTCCAAGTCAGGAATGACATGGTGAGAAGGCCTGGGTGGAGGAGAGCTCCTCATGCCACAGGGAAGCCGTAAAGCAGAGCAGCAAAGGAGGATCTGGGGATAGAGGTGCAGACTTCCAATCACACCCCCAGCAACTTGCCTCTAACAACTCAGCTGTGAACTCCTCAGTGGACTAATCCACTAATGACTATAGTGCCTTTACAATTCAGTCACCTTCCCAATACACGAGGCTTCTGGGGGACTTTGAAGATCTAATCCTATAGACCCACCATTATATGTGAGGTCCACCTTTAACCTCATAATGGTATTCGTGATTGCAAAATATGAATGTTGAAAAATGGATCAGAGGAGGAATTGTTTTGCAAAAAGGAATCAGAACTTGAAGATTTGTAAAAGCAGCAGTCTATATTGCAGAAAATGGAGAATTTGTTTTAAAGATAAGTTTAAAGGTGCAGTTGAATATCCATTTGATTAAAAAAATTATGGGTTCAGTTTATGAAATTAATCCACCATCTCAAAAGAAAACTGGGAAATAGATGGGATTACACCAGCAGAGACACTGTTCATTTGAACTACAAGTGCGAGAGAAGGTAGGACAAAACAGCACAAAATTTATCAGACCTCTTACATTTTATGGGACAATACAATTATTTGGCTGCCAGTGTGCACCATCCTTTGAGACAGGAGAAGAAGGACCATGAAGGTGATTCGGAGATCATCAAAGCTGCTGTCCCACTATAAGGGTCAGATGCACAAGTCAATCAGGCAAAGTAGCCTCCACTTCAGTTTCAAAGGGTAGCACCATGTGCAGCAGAGAGCTGTAGAGACTCGACTCTGTAAGGGTGTCCCATGGCAGTAGAAGGCTGCTCAACTCTGCAGAAGCTGTTGACACATTATAGGATGTGGAAGGCAGAGGGAAGGATGAATGAGGGTAATTCTTGAAATGTAAGATCTAATGGACTTTGCCTTACTAAGTTTGCGGTTTACTTGTGACTCACTACCTGTTCCTTTCTTCCCTTTTTTTCTCCTTTTGGAATGGGGATGTCTGTCTCATGTTTATTCTACCATTGCATTTTGGAGGCTCATAACTTGACTAGTTTCACAGGTCATCATTGGAGAAGAATTTTGCCCCAGGATGACTTGCACCTTGTTACCCACATCTGCTGCAGATAATATTTGAAGGTGATCCTTCTTTGGACTTTACAATTGAGATCTGAATGGGTTAAGAAGTTAAGACATGTTGGATGGGATGGGTATGTTTTGCATGTGAGAAGGACATTAGTTTATGGAGAAGTAGGGAAATGCTGTGGGTAGAATTTCACCCCTCCAAATTCACAAGTTGAAGCCTTAGCCCCTAACATGATAGTGCTTGGAGGCAAGCCCTTTTGGAGGTAATCAGTTCTTAATGAGATCATGAGATTGGGACTTTCATGATGGGCTTAGTGCTGTGACAAGAGGAGACACTGGCAGTTGTTCCCCTCTTTCCACCATGTGAAGGCACAGTGAAAAGGCAGCCATTTGCAAGCCAGGATGAGAGCCCTCACCAGAATCTTACCAAGCCTGCACCCTGATCTCTGGTTTTCAGCCTCCTGAACTGTGAGAAATGAATTTCTGTGGATTAAGCCATGCAGCTTGTGGTACTCTATTTTGCTATGGCAGCCCATTAGACTACTGCACAACCTATCAAGTGGGAATAATGAAAAGACCTCCTTCATAAGGTTGTCATGGGGGTTAAATAAGCTAAAACATTCCTATATGCCCAATACCCAGCATAAAGCAAGAACTTAGTAAGTGTTAGGTCTTATTAGTATTAACATCCACACATGTGAAGTAAACATAAACAGTGAAACAATGATTTTAACTATAGTAATTGCCACAGGTTGAGTGCAGTCTATGGTCATAGTAGGACCAAACTTGCTCAATCATATTGGTTAGGATTGGAGAAGTGGCAGACAGTCATCTATAGCATTTGAGATCAAAGAGATCCTGAGGAAGGAATTTATCCTGAGAATGAAGGGTGGTCGTAAACGAATAGTTGCATGTATTGAGTAGTTATTCTGTGCCAGATACTATCAAAGAGCTTTAGATGGGCTTTCTCATTAATTTCACAACAATCCTATGAAGTACTACTATCTTCTTTTTTACAGGATAGAAAACTGAAGTTCAGAGAAGCTAAATTACTATCCAAAGTCACACAGCTAGTGAAGTTAGAGCCAAGGATTTTAGCTTCAGCAGATTCATTCTGCACTCATAACCTCTCCCAACACTGCCTTGATTTTAGAACAGTGGCACACAGTTGGCCAGCACTACTATATTCACTAAGATGATCTTTGACTTTCAGCACAGCCTTGCAAAGGGTAGAAGGATAGGCAATAAGAGAACAGAGGGATTTTCTGCCCTGGGTGGGCACACAGATTGTAGGTAAAGACTGGAAAAGCTGATACCAGGCTCTTGGTGGTCCACAGAAGAAGGTTCCGCTGCTCCGACACAACATCAGCTATCTAGTGTGGGGGGTGGGGTGACATGATGTCTCAGGCTGCCAAGAGCAGGAGCCTGCTGAACACAGTGGGAAGCCTGGGAACCATTTGGGAAGAATGGGGGGGGGGGCTCCAAATCCCTGCAGAGTGTGTGGGAGTGCAGACAGCGTCACTCACTCTGCTTTTTATGGCTGTGAATGTGGTGCTATTCTTACTCTCAGGAAATGTAGATTATAGAATGTGTCAAAAGCAACACAAATCCAGGTATTGGTCAAGGCAGAAACCACAGAAAAATCTCTCCCCAAAAGCACCTTCCCCTCAATCTCTATACTTCTTGAACCTCCCATCATGCAATCTATTCTTCAGGGTTAAGATAGCATCTTTACAAACCCTGGATAGCAGACACATATATAACAGCCTAGCCTGTTATTGTCATAATTATTGCTATTAATAATAATCATCACCAACTTTTATATACTACTTATGATTCACCTAGATCTTTCCTATTTGAAATATTCCCAGTAATGGGCTGGAGATATAACTCAGTGGTGGAGTGCTTGCTTAGTATATGCAAGGCCCTGGGCTCCATTCCCAGCACTGCAAAACAATTCATTAATCAATTAATTAAAATACTCCCAGTAGCCCCTGACATTAGTATTTTCCTGTCTCAAAGATGAAGACAGAGATTCAAGCCAAGGGTTGTGCTTAAGATCCCACCAAGAGTGAGAAGGAGGGATTCTGTTCCTTTTTTCCTTCCAATCACAGGTGCCCCCACCACATGCTCATAAGTACTTCAGCAGACACCAGTTTCTGATTCATAGAAAGAAGAGACATGTGGCAGATTAAAGATTCTCACATGTCCTTTGGCAGTTTTCCCATAGAGAAGCGGAGTCTAATTCCCTCTTTTTAAATCTGGACTGACCTTAGGAACTTGCTCATAAGCAAGAGAATGTTGTGGGAGTGACACCACGTGACATCCAAGACTGGGTCAGAAGTCTTGCAACTATTGCCTTGATAGTACTCTGTCTCTCCATGCTGTAAGTGTCCCAAGTCACATGGAGAGGCCACCTCTATGGTATGCCAATGCTTCACCAAAGTTGCTATGCTTACAGATCACCAGGGGCTGTTTTCTGCTTCCCAAACCCTCCCCAGATATGTCTGATGTAGCTGATCTAAGAAGCACACCCTTGAGAGTGGGACACCATGTTCCTCTGTGCTCCACCATGTACAGTGGATCTTGGCCATCTCTAGTCGAACACCAGGAGTTCTAGTTTCTCACAAGCAGCCTTAGAGGCCCATATATTGTAGTACCCTTTGGGTGAAGCACATATTTAAGTTGTATCCACTTTGAGGCCTGTGTGAGGGGGTTGACTTCCTTCCATGGTTGTGTCATTTCAGAAAAAGTTCACAGAAACATTTCCTTTTCAGAGACTTGGGAATTTCTCAAGATATGTTCATCATAAATATCAGAACTACACAGCTCTCCACAGGACCTGAAGTCATGAACTTATAGTTTAGGAAGGGAGGCAGATTCAGTAGTTACACCCATAAGATATCACTAATTTGTGGCCCTAGTCAGGCTACTTTTCAGTTTTTACAAGTTTGGGGTTTGGGCTTTATCTGCAACCAGCCAGATGTCTATCTAGAAGTAGTTGTACTGGCCTGTTCCCCAAGTCTGCGTTCTTCCACTGCCTATTAAACTCATTTTGAGGACACCCTTAGGTCAGCAGGATAACTGGGATCAAATTAGAGTGATTGCCATGGGTTGATGGGTGTTTCTTCCATCCCCACTCTGAAGATATGCCGAAGTCTTTAACTTCCGGTACCTGTGGATGTGATCTTATGTGGGAAGAGTCTTTGCAGATGATTGAGTTAAGTCACTGGAATGGACCATAATCTAAGATGACTGATGTCTTTATAAAAGGGGGAAATGTGCACACGGACACATGGAAAATGCTGTGTGAAAATTCTGAGACACAGATACAGAAGAATGACTGTTATGCAAAGATGGAGACAGGAGTGGAAGGATGCTGCTTCAAATCAAGGAATTCCTGGTATACAGAAGCTGAAAAATGAAGAAAGGTTCCTTTCCTAGATATTTCAGAGAAAATGGGATCCTGCTGACACCTTGATCTCATACTTCAAACCTCCAGATATGTGATTAATAAATGTTGGTTGTTTTGGACCACTTAGATTGCAGTACTTTGTTGTGACAGCTCTAAAAAACTAGTACATTGATAGAGCAACACTGTAAGTTGTCATAGGGGTCTGGACTGAGCAGCTGGGAGAACAGTCACAGGTCATCACCCAGGCTGTCCTGGGTCAAGAGTGTGCTCTCCTAGCTCAGGTTACTGCAAGAAAAATGGAGTAGGAGGACCAGTGTGCCAGAAGAGGGATGGGCAGTAGTTCTGTGTAGCAGTCTTGGATTCATGAGACATTAATGAGGCAAAGAGGACAGGCATTGACAATTTATATGGCAGAAGAAGATGGAGGTATCTTGAGTGACTCCCAGTTTATGACTTGAAGATCTGGTGATAACAAATGTATGAAGGATCAAGTGTTTTTTCTGCCTAATTTTACCAAATAAGTTAATGGTATTCTCAAAAATCTTTGGGCTTTCCCCTCTTGTATGATGGCTAATTTTTAAAGTAAAAAATGTTTCCTCAGTACAGAAGGCTTTATCCATAGAGCAGAACAAGTAGAAAAAAACAATTAAGTCAACTTCTCTGTCTCTCAGCAGTCCTTGCTCTCAACTTGTATTTCTTAAAGGAGTCAGGGTGGCTTTGCAGATGAACTCTAAGATGACTTCAGTGTCCCACAGCCTTGAAAAATTCCCTCCCCTTGAGTGTAAGTGGGTCTGACCAAACCACCACATGAGCCAAGTTATTTAAAGAGAAACTAGAGGTCTGAGATGGAAGAAGTAGGAGAAACACTGCTGCTAGCCTTGAAGAAGCAAGGTTCCTTCGTAAGCCCTATAGCTGAAAGAACAAGGTCTTAGAAGATGACCTGTGTCTCATGTCCTCCTAGTCCCAGCCAATATCCACAAAGCAATCTTGTGGGATCCAGAGCCTAGGGCCCAGCTAAGGTGTCCCAGACGTTTTAAATCCATGGAAACCATGAGCTAATTAGCAGAGGATCCCTGATATATTGATGATCTTGACTTCCCTCATCCAAATTTAAAAAACATGGATTCAGCCCTTTCTATCTTCTGCCAGGCATGTTATTTCCACCCATGAAATGTACTCGATCTGGTTGAGGTGCTCTGGTAAAATAATAGCAGATGCTGGAATGTTTGGATGTAACCATGATCAGCAGGCAGTGAAAGCTTAATAAGACCTCAGTGGAATTTCTCTCCTCTAGGATGAAGGTGGACTTTTCCATTTCTCCTGCTTCTTCTAGCATGAGTAGGTTTGGGTTTTGGGCAAGAAGTATCAGGAGATGAATAGACCAAATGAGAGAAAGTGCTAGCTCTTCTGGGCCTCAGTAGTTGAAGAAATGTTTTACTCCATTGAAAGCAATGCCTATTAGCTGTGGACTTTGTGGAATCCAGGGTAGAATGAGGAACCTTTTATTAAGCACCAGTGGGCCTGAGAGTCAGCTTATCATTCTATGGGTGATGTGGAGCTTGACACATTTGAGTCTGTGTCAGACTGTCCTGGTATCTTGGTCTGTTTCTCGGAAAGCAGAGTCTGATACAAAGATTTGGAGGCAGATAGCTATTTTAGTGGGAATGCAAGGGAACACAAGTGAAGGAGCAGGGAGTGTGATAAGGGTGTCCTATGAAGCTGCCATTATGATTAAGAGTCTGCTTTTGCAGGTCCTTCTGTGAGACCTACAGAACACTTCTTGGGAGAGTCTAGAGGGGAGCTTGGTGACTGGGGCATTTATGCACTAAATTCTACCTCCAGGGGTAAGTGAAGTTATCCCTTGCTCTCCTGGGCTATTCTTGCATGAATGCTAATCAGGTGTCCAGAGCTACAAAGGAAACTCTGAGTTTGAAATGTGAACAGTCAGATAGAACCAAAACTGGCTGCCTCCTTCATGAAAGCAGAAGTAGGCTAAGGGGACCCAGGCCATGGAAAGTGTCAGCAATACACTGGTCAGCCACTGTGCAGCAGTGCAACAGAGGGACATACAGCTGAGCAGAGCTGCCTTGAGAACGCACAGATGCACAAACTTATACCCAAAGTTCACAATGCCAGGAATTTCAGAGAGTTCACCACTAAGCTCATTCAGGATCTATCAAGGTTTAAAACCCTACTCTCAAAGAAAAATGCATTTTATCTCCATTTTTTTCACTGCTGGAAGGGCTCTCTTCAGAGCTTTAAATTGTTTTTTTTTATTTGTTTTTTCAAAGTTTTATTGATAAACAGATAGCAACGAGACAGTTTCAAATCCAATCGGAAGTACAGTTTCAACAAATAATACACTGCATATATTCTTCTTAGTGGTTAATTGCTGTACACGAAGTGGACTTGTGAAGCTATTTACAAACACC
>NW_004524808.1:3201750-3216833 GCF_000260255.1 Octodon degus
GGGCGGGGTGGGGGAGGCACTGCGGAGTGGTGGGGGGCGGCCCAACGGGCTGGGAGAGGGTCTGGCCCACTCTGCGCCTGGGCTGGGACTGGTCCCGCCGGCGCAGGGTAGCAGGAAACTCTCTGCACACTCACCGGACCTGGGCTAGGACTCAGAGCTTTAAATTGTATCAGACTTTTTTTTTGAAGGCTGGAAATTATTTTGCCTCTGGGAAAGTCCAACTCCATTGCCAAGATGCTGTAACCACAGTGTGTTGCCTCTTCAGCCGAGAGAGTCAGCAAAATCATTTTGCCATGTTTCTCAGACATGGTGAGTTAGACGTTATCCCAGAAGGAAGCAGAATCTGGATCAGAGGGTTCAAGAGAGTTCAATGAAAAGACAACTGATATGACAGTGGGAAAGGTTCTAGAACCAACAAGGAATGTTGAGATATCCAGAGATTAGCAATGGCCAATAGTAGGAAATAATAATGGGGATGGAGGGGTATTCAGCTATTGAACTCAGTGAAACCACAAAGCGAATGTCACAAAACATGGGCATCCCAATAGGAGGTTGTATTTCTTCCTATCGCCATAACAGACTCGTAAAAATTCAGTGGCTTACAATAATGTAAATTCTCTACCTTATAGCTCTGGAGTCCAATGTGAATCTTGCAGAGCTAGAATTAAGTGGATGGCAGCATTGTGTTCCTTCTGGAAGCTTTGAGGAGAGTTTGTATTCTTGATGTTTCCCTTTTGTAGAGGCCACTTGTCTTCCCTGGTTCATGGCTCCTTTCTCTACCCCTGAAACCTTTGCTTCCAGCCCCAGATCTACTACTATTTCCCATCCCCTTGCCTCCCACTTGTAAAGACTTTTGTAATTACACTGAGCCTACTTATAAAATGCAGAACCATATATCATCTCAAAATACTTAAATGAGCACCACTTGCAAACTTGCTTTTGCATGCAAAGTGAAATGCACCCAGGTTCTGGGAATTAGCACACAGGTATGTGGGATGGGGCCTCACCTTGCCTGTCACAGGACAGTCATTGAATAGCAGCCCATGACCAGGACATGGAATTAAGGAGAGACTCTCTAGATCTGCCAGTGTTTCTCATGGTCAGAATCTAATCAAAATCAGCTGGCAAGGAGCCAGGAGATGCTGTCTGTAGGGGTGAGAGAAGTGGGAAATGAAAGGATGTTGAATTCTGTGGAAAAGAGCTAGAAAATCACTAGCACAGTGACTATGGATTAGTGAGAATAAAGTTAACTCTGGAAATTTCAACCCGTATTCTAAAAAGTAAATGAATGCTCCAGGGCTCCCTAATCTGGTTTCCATTAAAGTTTCTTTGATGAGGGCTAGCCAGGATAATAACCTCAAGTTCCTTCAGCCAAAGTCAGCAGTGAATGAAAATCTTCCAATTCCTATTTATTCTGAACCTTTCTGTATTTCAGAATTCCTCTGAATCCCCACCTTCTCTTGAAATCTATCAGCCATAACATCAGACAACAGAGATCTGTTCTTATATTTGTTGATCCATCTATTTATCCATCCAACACTTACTGAATGTGTTGTGCTCTTCTACCAATTACTGTACGACTTTTTTTTTTTTTGGCGGTACCGGGGATTGAACTCAGGACCTTGGGCTTGCCAGGCAAGCACTTATTCTATTTAGCTATCTCCCTGGCCCTGTACAAGACATTTTAACATACAAACCAAATGGCATAGTCCTTACTCTCATGAAACTCACAGTCTAACAAGAAACAAAATAGCATTCAGCACAGGATGGATGGAAAAAACATTTGATGAAGACCTCAGAGAATCTGTGAAATTTGAACAACAAAAATGAAAGTGAAAAACGTCCTCACTAAGGAAGTGTCACATGCAGGGTATGTAGTTGTGAAAAGTTTTGTGGTGTTTAGAGTGGAAGGAGATGTCTGAAGAGGCTGGAATTCAGGGAATATCAAGAAATTACAATGACAGGTCTGAAAATGCAGGTTCAGGACTTTGCATATAAGCTAAGGATGTATGACGTTTTCCTGTTCAAAACAGGAAGCACTACTTGTGTGAATTTCAGGATGAGGCATCATTAGACATCCAGTTTTGCAAGCTGAGGGAGGGGTTGCTGGCACAGGCTTTTGTAGAAGTCTTGGTCTTTTAGTTTCAAAATACATCCTTATAGTCCAAGACTCCAGATGACAGTAGACTTAGAGTAGAAAGTATACGGGGAACACATTCACTTTTATCCAGAAAAAATTTTACACCTTGGAGTTTCATTTAAAATTTCATTTGCTGGAAATGCTTTGCATGATTGCATAGATGCCATCAGTGTGAGAACTGGCATGAGAGTCTAGGCTAAAGTTCCAAGTGAGCTTGACAAGCAACCAGAGGACAGATCTGATTCCCGTGACTGAAGTTGCTGTGGCATTCTGGACATGCAGGAGGAAACAGAAATCCAGCATCACAGGGGTTTACAGCCCTGGTTTGTTAAGTGCAGCTTTGTGAGAAAGGTTTTTTTTTTGTTTGGTTTTGTTTTTTCTCTAAATCTATCACGAGTGTGGGTTTCATAAAACCCATCCCAAGCATTTGGCTCATTAAAGGTCAAAGGACCTGTTGTCCTCAGGAAGTGTCTTGTATAATCATCTATTCATTCATCTATTCATTCATTCATTCATTCATTCATTCATTCATTCATTCATTCATTCATTCACTAAGCACTGTTAGGGGCTGGGAGATTAAAAACGAGTACAACACAATCCTGGCCCTAAAAAAGCTTCGTAGCCTGGGTTATAGTCTGCAGTCAGGGAGTAGGCAGGGCAAAGCACATGCAAGAGCACTTGGAAGGAGCTGCAGACTCAGAGAGCCTGGTTGCTAGGGGTGAGGCCACCCACTTCCTATTGCATAGGGTTCCCAGTCCTCCCCATTCCTCTCACTCCCACCATGGCCAGTCTCAGCTTCCCAGCACAATAAGGAAGGCTGGGAGGGTGCCAGGCTCTGTCTTTGCCCCAGTCAGGGAATGTGCTTGCTCAGCTGGGACTCAAACCTGAGACAATGTTTGTGGGGAGCTTGGTGGGAAGACTGGAGAAGGGTTTCTCTTTTCTTTCCTTTGAGCCTTTGAGAGCCACTCTAGAAATGATGTTTTCTACTTAGAGTTCTCAAACTAGCCTGTATTTGGAAAAGTAGAAAAGACGAAGAATTTAAAAATGCGTAGATTTTTATTATGGTCCCAGATGACCTATGAGAATGGCCTCAAATTTGAAAGTCACACATTCTAAATTGGGGAAGCTCAATCAGATGGAAGATCCTGGGCCAAATGAGAAGGGCTATTTAGCAAACCAGGCAAAAGTTTTGTAAGCTGCAGGCCAAGAGTTTTGCAAAGAACTCACAAAAAATTGCACAATTAAGCTGCCCTCCCTCCTCCTTTGCAGCACACATCTCTTTACATCAGGAATGATTTCAAGCCTGCATGCTTCGGGATTGCCCTGGTGAAGATTTAGTTTTCAGCTGAAGAAAATCCATGTCAGAAAATCATCCTTTGGTATTCTTTGGGGATAAATAAAAACGATTGCTATGGAAAGAACTCAATTTTGTTTTTTCAAAATATATGTGCAAATAGACATCAAAAACAGTATGAATTATAATGTATGGGGAGAGGAAGTATAAGGATTTGTTTTTCCTTTGGGCTTCATTTTTTCTTGTGAAAGAAACCTTTTCATAATTATAAAAACTATATTTTAAAGAATCCCTGTCAGAATCACTTTTCCTTATCTGCAAAAGGGGGATCACCGTGCTGCACATGTGCTACTTGAGACTTTGATAGTATAATACATATATTGATCAGTAGCTTAGACCCCCAAACAGGGGAGGCATCCAGTAAATGTTAACTATGTTGTGGTAGCATTGATCTATGTTATATGTTTTAAAATCACCTTTTATTTTTCAACAAAAGCACAGGGCATAACATTTCCACTCATGTGGAAGAAAATTTATTAAGATATTCATTTTCAGTTCAATCTTGCTGCTGAAAGTGCTTTTCCTTCTGTTTGTCATCTCACAAGAGTAAGTCCCGTGTTCCTGTGTCTTGGGGACTTTGTGTGTGATGGTTTAAAACTAGTCACATCCCCCAGGATATGGGATAGAAAATACAATTCCAATCTATGGTTTCAGACATCTAATGCCACTGGAAGGAACTGTCCCAACAAGACGTGTGTGTGTGTGTGTGTGTGTGTGTGTGTGTGTGTGTTTGTGGCTGGCATGAATAAATGGAAGAAAACATTTAAACTTCAAGAATTTTAAGAGTGAGAAGTGGAAGAGACACAAAAACTGTTCAAGAGTCTTTGAAGAAGGGGGCAAGATTGTTATGGACCTGAACCGTGTTTCCACATTTGATGAACGTGTAGACTAAAGTCTTTAGACAAAATGGCTATAGGATGACAGGTATGATAATGTCTATTATTCATTCTGAGTGATTTCAGCATAGACCATGTCATTTGTGTGTTTGTGTTTGTGTGTGTGTATGTGGGATAGTTTCAGCCATCAAGGGCCATCAGCTGCCTGGTGGAGACTTCCTTCTTTGGAAGCCCTCAATTGACATTAGCTTAGAAAGGTCATCTTCCACAGGTGCCTACTCCAAGGATGCCATGGTTGGTGTTCCAGTCAACATTTGAAGATTCCTTGTAATTTTCCTGCATTGAATGCTAGGATAGACTTTGTGTGGTTGGTTTTTGTGGTACTGGTGATTGAACTCTGGACCTTATACATGCTAGGCAATTGTTCTACCACTGAGCTACATCCCTAGCATACCACATTAGGCTTTCATTGGTGAAATTAGCAACTTGTTAGATAGGAGAAGAAATACCAGCAATTCACTTTCTTCCCACCTGTAGCATATGCCAAAGCATTTCACCCAGGTCCCCTGGCCTTTACACTTTGCAACCAGCCTACAGTCAAGTGCCAGCAGATGCACTGACTACCCTATGGGCTTTCTTTTGCCATTGGAGCCCACTTTGCTGCCTATGCGGCTAGCCAAATGTACCAGAAAACTGGCTCTTCTTGAAAATTGGTACATAATAAATACCCCATCTCTCTCAACCCTCAGATTGTATGTACTTCAAAAGTATGTATTTTATACTGGTTCTTAGGGATTTTCCTACAGTAGGCAAGCTCTACTTGCTTGAAGACATTCCCTTTACTAGCTGGCTTTTCTTCCTGAAATTCACTTCTTGATTCTCCTATGGATGGTTCCTTCATCTCCTGATAAAACTATCTGCATTTAAACCTTATGGAGTACCCAAGTAAATGCATGAATAGGCCATAAGAAAATAACAAGGGTGATATCCTTTATCCAACAGCAGCTCCAGGCTCAAGTTCTAAATAATTTCATATCCAGCCTTGAACAGAAGACATTCAATTACACATCTCTGGAATTTTGAGATTTGCTTCAAATTAATCTTTCAAGCAAGGGGTCTGTTGGAGCTCCTTAAAAACAGACTGGAGGCTTCCCAAGGCTGCAGGTTTCTGTGCTTTCCTTGGAAAAATTAATAAATGTCCATCCAAGTGATGGAGTTTGTTCTAATGCTTGCATTCTGTTGGCAAGTGAGCAGAGTAATTAGTGCTTCCCCATCTCAATGTTTCATCTATCAGAGGAATTTCAGAGTGCTGCATATTGGTGTAGATCACTTTGCAATTGCAGGAAAATGAGTTATTAAGCACCAAGAGCCATGACTTTCAGAACATGGGCAAAAGACCCTGGCTTGGCTTGTCCTTAACAACCGTAACAGCTCTCAATAGCCCATGTGAGTCTCAACAGGCTATGATGTCAGCAGTAGTCACCCAGGACTAAACATATCCTCAGAGTCCTTCTTTAAGTGACTGCACTGCCTACAATGCTCAAACCTTTTACACTGCTTTGGGAAGAGGGCATGAAGAATTCCCATTAGAGATTAAATTTCCCACCAGGTCAGAGAAAATTTGGTTAAATACAGTAAAATAAAGACTCAGTTTACCTCTTGCACCCAGGTTTGTAAATTAAAAATCATATTTACACTGACAATTTATTTGGTTCGTTTTCTTTTTTTTGGTACATTTTCTTACAGTTAATTAAATCTATATTGTACTTTGATTTAGTAGATTTTTAAAATATCCACTCATTTAACCTCTACTCATCCTCCCCATCACCGCTCCCCTACAACAAGTGTCTTTCTGACTAGGACCCTGCCACACTTCCTAATTGGTTCCCTTAACTACTTCTTGCAACCTCCCACCTTGTAATCCATTTTTCTCTTTTAAACTAGGGTGATCTTTCAAAAACACAGATATGAGCATATTATATCTTTCAACATCTCCTCATTTGCATGACACACAGAACTGAATCCTATAAGACATTTTAAATATCATCCCCCACTGACCTCTCCTGAGGATCCCTATGCATTCCACCTGGGCCACTTCTGGGCCCTAGTTACACCATGTATCCTTTCACAATTCTGGAGTCTGGGAAGTCCATTACCAAAGTAGTGGTACCTAGTGAGGGCCTTCTTGTTGAATAACATGGTGGAGGGTCTCAGATGGTGAGAAAATTCAAAAACCTTTCCCTAAACAATTAACCCATTTCTAAACTAATAGCATTCATTGATTCATGAGGGGAAAGGCTCATAATCTAGTCACTTCTTAAAGGTCCTACCTCCCAATGCTGTCACAATGACAATTAAATTTCAACATGAGCCTTGGTAGAAACATTTAAGCCATAGCAGTCTTTTATGTCCACAATGCCACATAGATTTTCCAGGTTCTGGGGTTTCCCAGCTACTTGTTCACTCATTTCATCTAGTTATTCTCACTCTTCCTTCAGTTAACCAGCCTGAAGATTCTTCCATAGAGAAGCCATCACTGGGATATCATCACCCTAGGTTCCAATAGGACCCTGGGTAACTGTGACAGACTTAAAAAATATCCCCTCAAACAATTGTTTAAGGAATCTCCACACAGATTTCCATAGTGGTTGTACCAGTCTGCACTACCCCCCACCCCAACAGTGCAGAAAAGTTCCTTTTTGGAGATTCCATTCAAGCCAGCTATTGCCCTCTTGGGTATTTTTCCAGAAGAACTGAAAATCTCATACCACAGCAAAATATGTACACCCACACTCATAGCAGCATAATTTGTCATAGCTAAATCCTGGAAACAGCCCAGATGCCCATCAACTGAAGAATGGATAAAAGAGATGTGGTATTTTTACACAATTGATTATTTTTCAGCTATTAAACAGGATAACTTTGAGTCTTTTGTTGGTAAATGGGTGCACCTAGAGACCATACTCTTATGTGAAATAAATCAGACCTGCATGTGCAGACATCATATTGTCTACTTAGTGTGAGAACCTGAAAGAGAAAAATTGAATCTGAAGGGTACAATAGATACTGGGAAAAGGGTATGAACTTATTCAATAGGAAAAAGTTACTGAGTTGAGAAGGATGGGAGAGGGAGTGGGTAAAAGAGATTTATCTATGTATGTAAGTAGGATGCTTTCAAAAACTGTACTGTGCATTTCTGCTGGTGTATGGAAGGAAGCAGTTAATGTTTTAATTTGTTTAATTTCACTTTGTCAAATGTTTGTACTTTTTCTCTTCTTAATTTCTTATACATTTCTTTTATTTTTCCTTTCTTCTTTCAATATTACATACACGTATGTGGAAATATGAATAACTTGTTGGAAGAAAACACTATGTATCACAACAAATGCTGTGAAATTCATATTTCTTTGTTAAGTGAAATTCTGTATCAGTTGTAAGTTTTTCTGGTTCAATTCTAATTTTTACTCTTTGAAAAGTTAAAAACAAAGGTTGTCTAAATCCTGGAGCCTATAGATGTTACTTTCTGTGACAGATACTTTGCAGATGAGATTAAATTAAAGATCTTGAAATGGGAAGATTATTCTAGATTATCCAGATGCATTCTCTCTCTAATCACATGTGTCTTGTAAAACAGAATAAGAAGGAACTGTAATATATATACATAGGAGAAGGCCAAGAGCAGAGAGATTGAAAGCTTCTGTCCCTGAAGACTGGGGTCAGAAAACTACAGGCAAGGAAGGCAAACAGCCATAGAAAGTCAGAAGAGGCAAGGAGAAGATTATTTCCCCTAGAGTTGCCAGACAGAGTATAGTCTGGTGATATTGATTTTTGGATTTCTAGACTCTAGAACTGAGAAAGAATACATTTCTAGTGTTTTAAGCCACCAAATTAATACTACTATGTTATAGTAATCTCAGGAAACCAATACATCCATGTAGCAGGCATCCCAGTTTATTACATATTAGTGCCATTATTTGGTTGATGTCCATCTATAATACCAAGCCAAAGGTTCTTAATCTGAGATACCATTTATTTGGAGAAGAAAAATTACATATTGATTTTTCACTAAATCTTATTAAAATCTAGCTTTACCTTGTACTAGACAGGCAGATAACAACTCACAGTAGCTTTAGCTATACCCATGACTTCATTACAAAGGAATGTCAAAAATATTTTCATAACAAAATTTTTCTAAGTATTTCAGTATAATATTTGCACTCACCAATACCATGATAGTAACTAGATCCATGATTCAATCTTTATATTTAACATATTAGTAAATGACCACATACAATACTATATCACAAATGTTTTTTAAATATTTTGGTAACTGCTGCAGTATAGTTTCCTTAGTGAGCTTGGGTATTTTGTGTTTTATGGATTTTAAAACATGTTTCTGGAAAAGGGTCCAGGAATCTTACCAAATGTCAAAGGTTCTATGGCGTGAAAAAGATTAACATGCCTGTGTTGAACTCCAGCTTTAGAAAGACAGACCTCATGTGTTGTACTTATCAGTACACCCTACACAACTAGAAGTCCACCTGATACATAGTAGAGGTTTAATAAGTACTTATTCAATAATTAAATGAATTAGTTGTTGAATCATCAAAAATCCATAAAGATATAGAGAAAGGAAATTCAATGCCAAAACTGATTTCTTCTTTATTCTTTTTTAATCAAGAAGGCAGCACACAGGGAAGAACAATCTAGAACTCATGCTGCAAAGCTCATTTAGTACTTCAGCCAGAGGCCCAGAACAGTCTGCTTGTTTTGAAGAAATTTCTCCTCTGACTAAAGAAGTAATTTTTCATATACTTGGGAATGACAAGGAAACTTTAACCTAATAATTCAGTGGTTGAATTACCTTCTGTCTCATAACAAACTACCCTTAACTCAGTGGCATAAACAACTATTTTGTTGTTCTTGTGAATGATGAGGGTTGCAATTTCACACAAGGACAGGAAGGGTGGCTTGTCCTTACTCTGTAATATCTGTTTCACAGTGTGCCTCAGGTTAGGGAGACTTAAGTAATCAGGACTAAAATCATCTGGAGGCTTCTTCACTGATGTTCCTATTGCCTGAGCTGAGATAATTCAAAGGCTTAACTCCCCTGGGGTGGTTGACCAGAACACCTACACATGGTTTCCTTGGTGACATGGACTTCTTTTAACATAACGGTTGCTCCTAAAAGAAGAATCCTGAAAAAGAGTATCCAGAAAATAGTCACTTCCAGAGAGTTAGAGAACTCTATTGACACTTTATGACCTAGCATCAGAGGTCACTATTGGTCAAAACAGTCACAAACCTGCTCAGATTTAGGAGGAAATGAACCAGATCCCCAACTCTAACTAAGATTTGAAAGCTAGACAAGGAATTGAAAGCTATTTTATTTAAAAACCATCACAGGCAGGTTGGGGTAAGAGGTGTCAAAGGCAAATCACCCATGCATTTGAAATCCCATAGGAACTTTCCTTGAATGAACTGGAACCTTCAGTGAATGCAGATGAAGCTCCGGATGTTTGATATCGACTCAGTTCAGGAATGATTCATGTGATTGTTGCTGCCACATCCAGAGGATGAAATGGAAGGGAAGACAGCTGAAATATTAATCTATGGAGGCCTGTCTTTTCATGGGGTCTTATAAATTATACAAAGCAAGTCACTGGTTCTAAGTGGATTAGCTGCCCATCATGTAGGCAAGGTCATGGCCCTATGCTCTAGTTAAGGAAGATTGTTTCCCTCTAGCTTAAATGATAATGTATCTGGAGAAACTTTGAACTCAAAAACAAGTAGGTAAACTAAGATGAATTTTCTTATCATGAAACCAAATAAATTTCTTCACTTTGAGAGAGGGAGTAATAATTTCTTCAATTTTGAAGGAATGAAGTTAGAAGTGAAAAAATAAAACAAAATTTTAGTTAATTTCCATCCATAGAATTTAAACTTAATCACCTTTCTAAATCTCTCTGGAGGCAAATTCCTGGCTATAGTCACTTTGCAGTGACCCATCTACGTCTTCAAAAATTATTAGATGACTGAAATAATGCTATTAGTATAATCATGACTTTATGATCATGTGATCTCTTATTGCTTTTGAAGAGATCTTTTAAATTTTAGGAGAAACTGAACAGCTATTATCTCAGTTTTATTTTCCTGATCCCATCTTAAGATAGGAAGGAAAGTAAGACTATCTCACAGATAAAGAAAATGAGTAACTGAGAGATTTACCAAATTGTCCTAGGATAACTGACAAATTACTGGCAGAACAAGCCCAAGGACCAACACTTCTGTCCTAGCTCTCAGGTAAGCAGAGAATAGTAATGCTACACCGGCCACTGTAGTGATCAGTAAATACTGTTCCATACTTGTGATGCTCATAGTTCCTTGCCTGAAATTCATAAAGATCACAGACTAAGGGATGAGAAAGTAAAAGCTTCAATCTCCTCCTGGTCAGCTTGTCTCTCAGTATGTCCTCTGAGCATGCCCTAAATTCTTAGAGCTTGTGACTCTTCACAATTACTTTGTACTATAACAAAAGTCACCCTTGAAATGTTCCTTCCAGCTACTTTCTCTTAGTTCAATGAGAAGGAAGTTTTGAACTAAAGTGTTTAGACAAGATATCATGTCTGCATCTTGTACTATGAATAACTACTACAAAGACAACAGTTTGCAATGTATTAATTATTGTAACTGTCCTACTAACCTGTTTTGAAACTGTCTCATTGCTACTTCTTTCTCAATAAAATTAATTAAAAAAGGAAATGTTCCTTCCAACTGCTGATCTCATAAAACTAAAGGTGACCTCAGAAACTTCCCTGCACTCAGCATCTTGTAACTGTCAATTAACCCAGGGCCAATCCCTCTTGTTCAAGTTCATAATT
Source organism: Octodon degus (assembly GCF_000260255.1). Classification (NCBI taxonomy): domain Eukaryota; kingdom Metazoa; phylum Chordata; class Mammalia; order Rodentia; family Octodontidae; genus Octodon; species Octodon degus. Next base: position 3,212,962 of record NW_004524808.1, read on the forward strand.
TCATTACTGGCTCCAGTAAGGTATCAGATGGGCCATTTTATTCCTTCTCTACTCCCATGTCTAACTCATTGAATTCTCTCTAGTATGTATGAATGTGCTTCTCAGCTGTGAATGTACTATTTAACAAGTAATTGTACTAAAACATTTCAAAAACAACAAAACCCCAACTCACCCCTCTGGTAGTGTTTGCCAATTTCTGTAGTGTAAATGCCTTCATCACAGTGAGGTTGCACTAGCTATATGATGCCACTGAATGGACAGTGGGAAATCCACCCTTGTGAGCTGGTACCACCAGCTTCAGCTCACCATTGACTCATTCCTCCACTCCTTGTTATAATTGATTTTACTTCACACTGAATCATTTTCCAGGAGGATTTATGTGGTATCTTTCTAGTTAGTCTGTCTCCCTCTGGTCTTGAAATCCTGCTGTACCTATTTCCCACTCCTCACTTACTTATCATTCAATGGCAAAAGGAACTTTCCAGAAACAGACATTAGACCATGTCTTGCTCTTTGATACCCAAACCTAGTTCTGTTGCTCAAAGGAGATCTCAAGATTTACAAGAAGGTACACAATTTCTGCCTGGTTTTAGAAAAGTGATCCTCAATACTGGTTACATCTTGGAACTGCCCCAAAATTTTATCTCTACATTTTTTATTCATTATGGAGTTTGAAGATCAATTTTGATTTTTTTAAAAAAAAATTGCACTCAATCATTATTTATCTTGATACTGAGTGTTTTGGACATCTTCTTATGTGTTGTCTGGGGCAAGTACCTCACTATAGTCCTTTCAGTGCCACTTGAAGAGTTTTTAAATCCCTATGTCAATGTAGCTTTTCACATTTCATTTCAAAAGCATCTCACAAGGTCCAAAAACCTCCCTGTTTAAAGCTCCCTAATTGATTCTAATGCACAGCTCACTGTGAGAGCCACTGGTCTTATTTTCCATCTTATTTGGTTCATCTCTTAGCACATACTTCTCCATTTTTGCAATCTGGCAGTAATGAACTATAAATCTTGGAACACATTGTGCATTCTCATACCCCTAGAACTTTCATTTGCTGTTCCTTTTAATTGCTCCCTTTTCTACCTACTGAAACAGTCTTTACTCCATACTTTCTGTAAGATGCCTTCCTTGGCTTTCTCTGTCCCACATTCTTAATCACTAACCGTATTAGTCATTTACTGCTGTGTAACAAATTAGTACAAGCTAGGGATCAGAACCTGAGTATTGTTTAAACTGAGTCCTCTACTTCAGAGTAATTCATAAGATGTAACAAGTTGTTAGGCAGAACTCTGGGCTCCTCTAAGCACTTAGGCCTAGCCCTTCCTCTTCATTTTTTCTACCAACAATGAAGAGTTAAGGCCAGGGTTTGTTGGCAGTATTCTGTCTCTTTTCTCTTAGCTCCACACTTGCCATTCCGCTTCATATTGCTCACGGTAGGAATCCTAGAAAAAAATAATCTCCCAGACTCCTTTGTTAGCTGACTTCCAGGCAGGTTCTCCTAATGCGAAGAAGCGGTGGATTAATAGGAAGATGAGAGAGAGATAGAGAACATTTTTTTCTCTTCATTTCTGATTGCTTCTTAATTGGCACTGAAAAGTTCCAGGCTCCAGTGACTTGGGTCATTCAGAGAAGCTTCTGGACTTTTTACAACAGCTCTGTTTCAGTCACATCAAATGTTCCAGCCGTGTAGTTGTAAGCAGACCCTGGGCTCTGGCCACGTGTCTGCTGCCCTGTTTCTCCAGCCTAGTCATATCTGTGAGTTCCTTCAATTAGTTATTAATATCTAGGTTTCTTCATGTTATAGGTTGGCTTTTTGAAAGCTGACACTGAACAAACTGGTATTGGACAGGCCAGGTATTGACTGAGATAACATCTGTGAAAAGGAGCAGAAGGAAGCAAGATTGAGCAGAGGGAACATCCAAATGTGATGTAGGTCTGGTGAAGCCTTGGCTAGCACTACAGGGGGAGGTCTGCAGTATCAGTTCTCTGAAAGTGAGCCAAAATAGTGCCCTGTGAGAGCACACCTATGAGCAAGATGTTGTTTGCAGCTGAAACAGACCTTCAAGAAGGCTGATGACTGGATGCTGTTTGCCCACAGTACTCTCATAACTGGGATAAGCTCTTCATTGAAGGGGAATTCAGGACGAAACCTCAAGGTGCCTACCAGAGTCTCCTTTCCGCAGTCTAACACATTTGTAACCAATACCATGTATCCACAAGTGGAATAAGCCTTTCCTTGAAGGGAATTCATCATGGAGCCTCATGGTGCCTATCACACTCTCCTCCATCCATCTTAATTTGTGACCAATCCCATGCCTCTCTTTTGAAATACCTAGAGGACTTAATGCAGTCCTGGCTGGCCATTGACTCATACAAAAGGCATAGTGCTGCTTATAAAATGAGAAAATAACAATGCAAAGGGAGTTACTACCAGATAGCAGGGGCCAGGAGGAAGGGAGTCTCTGGAAAAAGAGAAGAGTCAGGCGTCAGAAGCCAACCAGTATGCTCATGCCCCCAACAAACCCAGAAGGGTCAATTAGGGGCCAGCAGCATTGGAGGGAGATGGAAACACTAAGAGAGCTTTTCAGGATTCCAAGAATGGAGCAGATGTGTTGCTTCTAGATTCTGAGGGAAAGTTGCAAGTCCCTGAAAGGCAGACCCAGATTCATGACGTTAATGCACCATGGCCCCACAGAGTAGTAATTCTAAATTGGAAGATGGAATGAGAGAGCAGGAGGAAGAAGCCAAGCCAACCACACCATGGAAAGCTCCTTAAGAGTTTTCCTAAGCATGTTGCCCATTGACAGACAGAGGCTGGAAAATATGTTTTTGGTTCACCAATATTGCCATCCCAAATAAAATAGCATTATATTTGTCAAGAAATGGAGAATAAAAGATATTCATGAGGCATTTAGCTGTCTTTGACACAGGTGGAGATAAATTGGTAGATTTTGAGTATATTCTTTCTGGTTTTTATACTGGCAATTGAATTCAGCACCTTGCACTTTGCAGCTTGCAGGTACTTGTGCCACTGAGCTATATGCCTAGCCCCCTGAGAATGTTCTTTCATGCCAAAACTAAAAGTCAGCATAATTATGGCTCTCTCCTTAAATAGTATTAGTCTGGGGAACCCAAAATCCAAACCCATTGTCTTAGTTATTTTTTCCTTGTTGCTGGGACAAAACACTTGACACTCAAAATTAAGGAAGGAAAGGTTTATTTAGCTCACAGTTAGTGCAGGTTTCAGTCCATACTTGGTTGACTCCAAGGCAGAGTGGTATGTGGCAGAGGGCAGTCTTTCAAGGTGGTGGAAAACACCAAAGAGCAAAGGGAGGAGAAGCAGCTGAAGGGGGCTAGCAAGTTTCTCTCCCCTCCTCACATTATAATGCAGATTACCCACCACTCCAATACAGGTGTAGCACTCACATTCATAATCCCACCATTGGATCAAGAATGAATCGCAAACTATAGAAGTTGCCCCATGACTGCATGGGGATTTGGGGGGACAACTAGACACAAACCATAGCACCCACAGTCTTAAAAAGTTTTCTGTACCTCAGATTGTAGAACCTCTGTCAGTGTCAGCCATGTGGATGAGTCACAGCCATTGCTTGGCCAATGTGCTCTCTGTGAAAGCCTGAGAGAGTGTTTTCTCTCCATGTGACTCTGCTTAAGCACACTCCACATCATCAATCACTTTCCTCTTTGGCCCCATAATCTCTTTGATCAGAAAATTTGGGACACTACTGAGTTACATGATGTGACAGTACAGGTTCTCATATGTCCTGAGTCTTAATTGACCTTAGAAGGCTAGGGCCAAAATGTTGGCTTTCCTTGCAGCCCTCCTTTTTCTCTAATTTTGG
>NW_004524808.1:3217407-3224778 GCF_000260255.1 Octodon degus
TTAATGAATAGAATGATTTGTTCTAATGGTGTTTGTAAATAGGATATCAAGTCTGCATCTTGAAAAGCAATTAACCACTAAGAAGAATGTATGCAGTGTGTTAATTATTGAAAGTGTCCTACCAATTTGATTTGAAACTGTCTCATTGCTATTTGTTTATGAATAAAATTATGGCAAAAAAAGTTTTCTATAAGCTTGGATTAGATATATGACACATGAAAATTAGCAAATGTGATTAACTGATTTAGATTGAGTTGTGGGTTAAGACTCCAGGAGATTGACCCTCTGTGTAGGTAACCCTTCCTCCTGTTTCTATCAAATGGTCATGTTTTAGCTACGGACTTTAATGGCCTTTCTATAGTCCCAGAAAGAAGCCTTTAACATTGGGTGAGGTGGACCACTTGGAGAGGAAAGTAGTGCATTCTAGGGCTCAACAGTCTTCAGTTCCATCTCCTGCCTCCCATAGTTGCTTGACTGTAGCCAGGTTATCCTGAGTGGTCTACTGATTCTGGCATTTACCCAACACCAGGTCTCCATGGCCTTCCTTTAGATGTGGGTACTGCCCCTTGGACTTCTTGCCAGTCCCCTGTGACCATGGAGCAAAGTTCCCTCCCTTTCTCTAAGCTCACTTCAAATGGCACCTGTTTATAAAAATTTCTGAAATTCTCCAGCAGTGTGTAACTCTTCTTCTCTGAGAACCCAGAGAACATTACTGGTACTCTTTTAGGATAGGTATTATGATTAATCCATAATATGGTTATTTGGGTATGTATTTGATTTCTTTTAGTCAGAATCTCTGTATTATTTATCATCATTAGCCTACAACCCAAAAAAGTACCTAATGTATAGAAAAATGTTCCGTACATGTTGATTAAAAGAATACAAGAGGTATGATCTAGAACTACAATGAATAGATGAGAAAAAACTTAGTACAGTAAAAACACATTGTCGCTAATCCTTCTCAAAATGCTCCTCTTAGTTTCAAACACACATATACCATTGCTCTTCCCACTTTCAGAAGCAGTTCTGGAAGTCCTCTATCTTGAGTGTCTTCATGAGGTCAGGTGTGATAACAGTACAGTGAAGGCTGCTGTTGAGTGCCGTGCCATGAATGGTAGTGTCTTAGAAACATGACACTGTGTCCTCATTTTCTTATTCACCAAATCTGGCATAGTATGACTTCCAGCTCTTCTCTACAGTCAAAATGATCAGGAAAAGTAAGTATTTTGAATTGATTCAGGACCTTGAGGCAGCCACAATAGCACAATTTAAGACAATTAATTAAAGTCTTTTGCTGTAATTTTTTAAAATTTAAACATTCACCAAATATTTTGATTATATCTATCTATCTCTCTCTCTCTCTCTCTCTCTCTCTCTATATATATATATATATATATATATATATATATAGAATGAATATATGTAAGAGATGAATTCATAGTGAACATAAGAACATATTAAAAGAAATGGAAAAGATGGAAAGAAAGGAAATTGGAAGGAAAAAAAAGAGGAAGAAAGGGAGGGAGGAGACAAAGAAATGATGATGAATGAACGAGTGACCTGCAGCTCCTTCTTGGTGAGCACCGGCTGGCATGGGCACTGACAGCCTCCAGGGTAGATAACTCGCAGACTCAGCAGTGCTCACACCTTCTCTTTGTCAGATTTTCCCTGACAGGAGCCCTCTCTTGTCATAGCTCATTATCTTTTCTATCTCTGAGTTGCCCATCTCCTCTTCCCCATAGATAAAGAAGGGAATCCAGCTCACCAGGCTCAGCATGACCATGGAGTAAGAGCAAGCCTCTGCTGCCTGTGTTCCAGAGGGTGGCTGTGTGACCACCTGAGTGCAGGGCTCTCCAAGGTGGACAAAGGCAGGAACAGAACCTGAGTGTGTTCAGGCAGGCCAGACCTGTCACTTAGTATGAGGGAGGCCTATGTCTTTCCACAGCTGAAACAGGCAATCAGGACACTTAAATTTGTTTTTTTTCAGCACTGGGGATCAAACTCAGGGCCTTGTCATCAGGCGACATTTGAAGGCAAAAGGAAAGAATTATCTTGACCAAATACAAAAAGAGTCATACTTGGTTGCATTTTAAACTAAAAAAAAATACATCCAACTAAGCAAGCCACTAATAAAATAAGCGAACAGATAAAGCAAATCCGAATCAAATAATCCGCAACACCTTAACTTGGAAAAGCAGCATTTTTGTTAGAGTAAATCTTATCTCTTCTAAGACCACATTAACTTTCAGCAGGCTATCTCTCTGATCCTGATAATAACTCTCTCTCTCTCTCTCTCTCTCTCTCTCTCTCTCTCTCTCTCTCTCTCTCTCTCTCTCACCTTCCCTTCCTCCCCCTCCCCTTCACAAACAATCTGTCTCTTTCCCCTCACCATGCTTCTCCTATGTTGAGAGGAGAAGCCCCCCAACCCTCCCTTATGCCCCCCCCCAGGAACTGGGCATGGCCCTGGTACCACTTCTTCTCTCCCAGGGGCTGTCCTTTGATCATGAGGGAAACAGCAATCACAGTTCCCCCAAAGAAAGGCCCACTTTAACAGATGTGATATCAGCCAGGAACTACATTGTTCTCCTGTGATATCAGACCTAGGGCTATCATCAGATTGAGAATTTGGGCACAGAATACATTTCATATCAAAGCATTTAACTGGCATTAACTAATCCATCCTTCCCAGATGAGGGAGGTGGTTTCCCAGTATCACAGAGATGTAGCTGGTTCCCAGCCCCTTAGCACATAAGTATTTCTCTTTGTGTAAGGGTAAAAATGTAAAGAAGAAAGCAAAGTGAAACTACTGTGTCTACCACATTCAATTGGTATTCCTTGTGTAAGTTCTGTATCCTAGAAAGCCATCGCCTTATCAGATTCCAGGCCTGAGTCACACCTACTTCAGGCTTGAACCGAACAGAGGTAATTACTTCCACCTATTTCTCCTTCCACCTAATGGAAATATGAAGTGTAATAGGGCATGTCTATGTTGAGATTAATAAAACATAACCTACACTCTCCAATACTGGAATAAGGTGGCAACATGCAAATGACACAAGTCAGGGAATAGGCATAGTGCTACTCTCCAGACATGATCACGTCAGTAGCAGGTTGAACTCTGAGTGGCTGAGAAGAAGCTCAGAAAGGATGGCTGAGACAGATACTCAGAAGATTCTATGTGCGCACCCACGCAGGAAGGTGCAGGTGGGAGGGCGGATGCATGCGAGAGAACACTGCGACATGGGGTTTACCCTAGCCCATCACTTGAAAAGTAAGTCTGGTCACCCCAACAACCTCCTTTAAGAAGACAGAACAGCCTTGAGGGTCAAAATTGGTTTTCTGGTTTTTAATATTCTGCTTTGAAAGTTTTTCAGGTAGATTCCACTATAAATGGCTCAAGGCCGCTGAGAGCTTCCAAAGTTCTGTGTATCTGAATTTTTTTCAGATACACACTTTCGTTGTAAAAGCTAGGGGGTTACAGTTTGACTGCTTTCAAAATCAATCTCAGGGCTGGGCAGAGGCCTCACATACCCGAGTGTGTCCAGCATATGCTGAAGACCTCAGCCATGCAGGCCTACAGTGCCAAGCACTCTAGGTCCATAAGGCTGTCTGGGGAAGCCACCTCTGTTTTCTCTTTCCCTAATAATTTAATTCGTCTCTCTCTCTCTCTCTCTCTCTCTCTCTCTCTCTCTCTCTCTCTCTCTCTCTCTCTGAAAAGAGGCCCAGTAGAAATCACCTGTAGTTAATTTGCCCATATTACTCACCTCATAGTAGACTGAAACCCAGGAAGGAGTAGCACTTCTAAAGAGGTCACCCAGCTAGCCCTTGTAGCATGAATCTCCCTAGTGTAGTCCTAGTTCACCAGTTAAAGGCACCCCAGTAAAGTGCTCCGCAGCACAAATCCCTTTCTACTCACCTCAGGAAAGTTTCTTAGGGGAAATTCAAACAATTTCTTTGTTACTTAGCTTGTAATTATCATGCCTTCTCAATGATTTTGTTTTCTTTTTCTGACAGGCAAGCCATCCCTACCACAGTATCTACTTCTTCCATTAGGAAGGCCAAAAATGGACAGCTGACCTAGGGCCAATTGATGTTTTTATTCAGGAATTGGGAAATCAGTCACAGCAAGTCAAGTGCATGTCTATCATGCCCAAATGGGGAGGATATGTGTATAAATTAAGATTCTCCAGAGAAACACAGCAAATGGGATACATGGAGATTTGACAGACAATAGAGATAGACAGATGGATAATAGATAGATAGATAGATAGATAGATAGATAGATAGATAGATAGAGGATAGATGGATGCTGAGATTAACTTGAGTCATTGACTTACGTGACAATAGAGGCTGAGAAGTTCCATGACCCATGGGCTGTGAGCTGGAGGCTCCAGGAGAGTTGATGATGCTGTTCTAATCCAATGATGGTGAGCCTTTTAGAACTTCACTGGTAACAAACAGCCCCTTGAGACACACATGTCATAGGTTCACTACTATTCTATTTAATCCAAATCCAAAGGATTGAAAACCAGAAAAGGCAACGTTGTAAGTCCTGGTCACAGTTTAAGGCACAAAATTCTGAAGTGCTACTTGCTTTATTGTTGCTGAGGGCAAGAGAGGTGGCTGTCACAACCCAAGCAGAGAAAGTGAATTCACCCTTCTTCCATGTTTTTGTTTTATTTAAACTTTTAGTTGATTAGGCACTGGTAGACCCACACAGGTGTGGGCAGCTTTCTTTATGCAGTTTACCAATTCAAATGCCAATTTTTTCTGGAAACACTCTCACAAATGAACCTCGAGATGTTTTATCAGCTCTCTGTGTATACCATTGCCCAGTCAAGGTGACACATAAAAGTAACCATCTCAACATACAAGGCCTATCAGAGTGGCTGAATTAGCCCATGCACAAGGAGATATAGTAAATGATACTCACTGAGACTGAAGTAGGACATCCCAAAAGATTTAATGGCTTTATAGATAAGGAGTTAAGAGAAAATGGCTGATGGGAGAGCTTCTGGTTAACCTGCACTGGTGGGACCTGCTGGTCCAATTCCAGGCGCAGCATGGGTGAGAACCACTTTCACCCCATTGCGACCGCCCCAACACTCCGCAGCACCCCCTTACCTTGCCCACCAGGTGAGAATTTCTGTCACATTCTGGGGACCAACAGATCTAGTCCTAGCTCAGGTCCGGTGAGTGTGTGGGGGAGCTGCCTCTCCCCCCTACTCCAACTTGTCCCCTCCTGTGTGGGGGAGCTGCCTCTCCCCCCTACTCCAACTTGTCCCCTCCAGACTCAGCTCAGGCCTGGCATACAGGCCTGGGGTGAAACCCTGCAGTTGCAGTCCCTGCACAGAGAGTAGGAGACAGAACCACCCAGTTAGTCCAGGAGCAGAACGTCTCGCCAGAGGTGCACAAAAGTTTCACTCCCTAGGGTGGCAGCAGAAAGGAGCTGAGCACAGCAGCCAGACGCAAACAAGGCACAGCAGGATAAATCCAAACTTTGTAGACCTGCACCAGAATTTCAGTAGGTGCTGAGGTTATAACTGCACCAAAGATCTACAACAAATGTCAGAAGACAGAGCCACAGAAAATGATTATGAGGAGCAAAATGCAATCACAGACCCCAAGCCCACCCATAAAAAGTGCAGAGGACACTAACACAATACAAATTGGGAAGCACACAGCTGAAGTTAATGAATCAACAGCTTCTGAAATAAAGAAACAGCTGCAGAAAGGTATAGAGGAACTCAGATTGGAAATGAAAAAAGAAATCCCTGAATTAAAAGCATCTGCAGTAAAGAATCAAATGCAGAAACATGGAGGAAACCCAATGCCCACACAGAAGAAGCGCAGAGGACAAGCTCAGCTCAAATGTATGAATTAATAGCATCGATAGTAAATAAGAAACAGCAGAAACTTATAGAGGAACTCAGAGCAGAATTATTTTCTGAAATAAAAAAAGAATTCTCTGAACTCATAGCATCTGAAGAAAAGAATCAACTACAGAAACATAGGGAGGAAACCCAATCTGAGAAACACTGCACTAAAAGAATTAATAACTGTTTCTAAAGAAGACATTGATAAAAAAACAGAGGAGATTAGAAAAATGACTGATTCCTTGAATGAGCAATACAGGAAAGAAATACATCGCATGAAGCAGAATCAAAGAGATATAGAGAAACTTAAAATCTCAATCACAAGCTTGCAAAACCATTTGAGTGAAAGTGAAGGCAGAGTTTCAGATCTTGAAGATGTTGGTGCAGCTAGCGAAAAGGTAAGAAAAGATCTCTTAAAAACAACTAGGATGGGGGACCTGCCTCTTAGCTCAGTTCTTTAAGTGGCTGCTTCAACAAAGCAATCAGGCTCAGGTTGCTATGGTTCAATCCCCACAACTGAAGCCAACCAAATGTGCCCTGAAGGCATTTGAAGAAAAAAAACAAAAAACAAAAACAAAAACAAAAACAAAAAAAACACCAAAAAAAAACTAGGATGCAGGAAAAAACAATTTATCACTTGCAAGACGATGCAAAGATGAACAATGTGAGACTAATAGGTGTCACTGAGAAAGAAGGAGTAAATACAAATGACATTAAAAAAAATATGGGCAGAAGTAATAGCAGAAAACTTCCCAAATATGAGGAAACAATCTGACATTCAGTTAACCGAAGCATACAGAACTCCAAGTAACCTCAACCTAATGAAAAACACACCAAGACATATAATAGTCAAGACCCCAGAAATTCAGCTCAAGAATAATATACTGAAAGCTGCTAGAGAAAAGAAGCAGATCACATTCAAAGGAAAATCCATCAGAATTACAGCCAACTTCTCTTCACAAAACATGAAGGCAAGAAGAGCATGGAGCAGAGTACTTCAAGTCCTCTATGAAAACAAATTCCAGCCCAGACTACTATACCCTGCAAAACTCTCTTTCAAGTTTGATGGAGAAGTGAAATACTTTCATGACAAAAAATAACTAAATAATTTCGTGATGACAAAGTCAACCCTACACAGGGTACTGAAAGATGTTCTAGAGAGGGACCAAAATGAGCAGAACTCCATGGATGAGATCCAAAACAACCAACTAAATAGGCAAGCAATTAAACACAGGAGAAAAAGGACTAAAGGACAACAGGTAAATAGCATGTCAATCATAAGTCAATACATCTCAACTCTAACCATCAATGTAAATGGACTCAATTCACCAATTAAGAGAAATAGACTAGCACGGTGGAATAAGAAACAAAATCCAAGAATATGCTGTGTACAAGAAACACATTTAACTCTTAAAGACATTCATAGGCTGAAAGTCAAAGGCTGGAAAACAATACTATTTGCCCCAGCACCTCAGAAAAAAGCAGGGGTAGCAAT
>NW_004524808.1:3230062-3247085 GCF_000260255.1 Octodon degus
TAGCAGGTTATAAAGTCCACACCCAAAAGTTAGTAGCATTCCTTTGCATACATAACAAACACACGAGAGGGAAATTATAGAAACAATACCATTTGCAAAAGCACCAAAAAAATGAAATACCTTGAAATTAATCTAACTAAAGAAGTCAAAGACCTTTTCAAGGAAATTTACTGTACTCATAAAAAAGAGATCTTAGAGGATTTCAGAAAATGGAAAGATATCCCATGCTCCTGGATAGGAAGAACCAACATTGTGAAGATGACCATACTCCCAAAATTGCTGTGCAGATTTAATACAATTCCTATCAAACTACCACCAACATACCTCACAGCGCTAGTGAAATTATTCCTAAAATTTATTTGGAACCACAAAACACCTAGAATAGCAAAGACAATCCTGGGCAGTAAAGACAAGGCAAGAAGCATTACAATTCCTGTCTGGAAATTATACTACAAGGCTACTGTGATAAAATCAACATGGTACTGGCAACAAAATAGACCTGAGGATCAATGCAATAGATTAGAAGATGCTGAAGCATCTACGAACACACTCAGCCATCTTATCTTAGACAAAGGGGCCAAACATACTCACTGGAAGAAAGATAGCCTGATTAACAAATGGTGCTGGTAAAACTGACTCTCTACATGCCGAAAACTAAAAGTTGACCCAGGTCTATCACCATGCACTAAACTAAAGTCAAAATGGATTAAATATCTAAACATTAAAACAGACACACCAAATCCCTTGAAGAGAAAGTAGGAGGAACTCTTGAAGACATAGAGGTAGGCAAAGAATTCATGAACAAAATCAAATTGTGTGGGAAACACTAGAAAGAATTAACAAGTGGGACCTGCTCTTATTGAGAAGATTTTTCAGGTCAAACAACAAAGTGAAAAGACAACCCACAAATTTGGTAAAAATCTTGACAAATAAGTATTCAGAAAAAGGTCTGCTCTCTAGAATTTATAAAGAACTAAAAAACACTAGGGCCCTGACATTTAAAGACCCAATCCAGAAATGGGCATCTGAGATGAACACACTCTTCTCAGAGGATGAAATTGAAGAAGTGAATAAATATATGAAAAAATGCTCCACATCACTAGCCGTCCAGGAAATGCACATTAAAAACACATTGAGATATCATCTCACCCCAGAAAGAATGACTATCATAAAGAAATCACCCAACAACAAATGTTGGAGAGGCTGGGAGGAAAAGGAACCTTTCTCCACTGCTGGTGGAAATGTAGACTGGTGCAACCATTATGGAAATCAGTGTGGAGACTCCTTAGAAAAGTTGAACTGGAAATCCCATTTAAGCCAGGTATTCCTCTACTGGGAATTTTCCCGGAGGATCTGAAAACATCCTATCATAGTGATATATGTGTGGCTATGTTTATATCAGCACAATTTGTGATAGCCAAATCTTGGAAACAACCAAGATGCCCATCACCTGAGGAATGGATGAAAAAGATGTGGTATTTGTATGCAATGCAATATTACTCAGCTATAAAGAATGATAAACTCAAAGCCTGTATATTGAAGTGGATGCCACTTGAATATATGCTCATAAGTGAAATAAACCAGAAACACACTTGTAAATATCATATAGTTTCCCTAGCATAAGAAGTCAAAAGAAGAAATACAAATAGAAATGTATAGTACAACTAAAAGGAAAGCAAGAACTTGAGGACTAAATAATTAAGAGACAGAAAGGAGAAGAGCTAGGAAACTTGACAGTGGCAAGCCATACATTTATATGTAGAATATGGGTAAGGCAATGATCCTGAGAATATTCAGAAGATTTTTGAATCTAGAAGTTAATTGGAATTATTCTCACCCTGACTAACTATATATACTGACTCGTGTGAACTAAGCAACTGCACCGAAGATGGTAATCTATAATAGTAGTTTCATCCTTGGAGTATCTGTCATTCTGGTCTTCTGAATATGAGCTGCTTGTCATGACATGCCAGTTGCTGCTGTGCTGTCTCTCAGGTAGATGATTGTTGAAAAAGACGGGGGTGGTGAATGAAGGCAGGAGATAGGAAAAGGAATGTTGCGGGATTGTCCTACTACAAGCTTGTATATGGTTGGATTTCTGGACTTATGTGTAAATATAAGAATTATATAATTCTTTATACCTATTTTCAAAGTATATTTTAATTTTTTAATGTTTTTTCATAATATTCTGTAGGGACTTAAAGTTCAACATATCAATACTTGAGAAAAATAGCTGTTCCATGTTATGCCTAAGATGTTTGATATTCAGAGAGATATTGAGGTTAAGCTTAACAGCCTAGGTTGTATGGTAATAACAATAAGCTTCTCTTCTGGAGGGCTAACAACCTAAGTTTGCAGACCAAAATTAGAAAAAAAGGAGGGCTGCAAGGAAAGCCAACATTTTGGCCTTAACCTTCCAAGGTCAATTAAGACTCAGGACATATGACAACTTGTACTGTAATGTCATGTAACTCAGTCGTGTCCCAAATTTTCTGATCAAGGAGATTATGGGGCCAAAGACGAAAGTGATCAATGATGTAGAGTGTGCCTATGGAAAGTCACATGGAGAGAAAACATTCTCTTAGGCTTTCACAGAGAGCACATTGGCCAAGCAATAGCCTTACTCATTCACATTACTGACACTGACAAAGGATCTACAATCTGAGGTACAGGATCTCAGGATCAATCCTGAGGGGATTTGACTGACCTTATCAAATTTAAAAAGTACAACTCTTGTGGCTGGTGAGATGGCTCAATGGTCTGAAGCACCTACTTAGAACAAGCTTAGCAATGCACAGGGACTGCGGTTCAATCCCCCAGCACCACATGCCAGCCAGCCCCGCCCCCTGGTGGGCTGAGCTGGACACACACACACACACACACACACACACGCACACGCACACGCACACGCACCCGCACACACATACATTAAAAAAACTTTTATAAAAAAATACAACTCTTGTTTCATAGGTCTTGCTTTACGTTGGTCTTTACCATCCAGCAGAAAAGTATAAAAATGAAGTATAAGAAGTAAAGCTGTGGTGTTATTTTGAGCTGTAGGGGACTCAGGTCAACAATTTCTGACATTGCCAGTCAATTAGAAGACCCAGTACTATTATGAACTACTGGACTCTTTTAGAATATTTTGCTGAGTTTACACATCTATATTATTCAAATGATGGAATTAAAGAAAAAAGGGGATACAGATGAATGTCCATTTTGTATCTGTGTATTCCAAATGGTTAGGATAGACATATAGTTACATTCTCTTAATGAATAGAGGGATTTGTTCTAATGGTTTTTGTAAATAGGATATCATGTCTGCATCTTGTACACCAAATAACCACTAGGAAGAGAGTATGCAATGTGTTAATTATTGAAACTGTCCTATCAATTTGATTTGAAACTGTCTCATTGCTATTTGTCAATAAAATTATGCAAAAAATTAATAAAGTGAATGCACATTTAAAAATTAAAAAAAAGAAAATGGCCTACTACCTGGTTCTCAGTGCCTTCTAAATTCTGGTTCTCATCTACATGAATCCTATTGCTATTCTTGCCCTCGAGTTCTGGCAGATGACCATAAATTCTTCCAATGTGTGCTGTTTTCTGCTTAAGGCAGTTTGACTGAATTTCTATTATGCTCCTCATTCTCTATATTAGTCATACTTTCATTGCAAACATCTAATTCAATGCCTTTTGTATTGGCTATTCATTGCCATGTAACAAATTGCCCTAAAACTTAGCCAAAAAAATGAAGAAAATTACATCACCTTACAGGTTCTAGGGATCAAGATTGTGGGTGTCACCTCCCTGGATCCTCTAGCTCTGATCTCTCACCTGTCTGCAATCTAGGTACCACTTGGGTTACTGTCTCATCTTGAGATTCAACTTGAGAAGGATGCACCTTTAGGCTCATTCACATAGTTGTTAACAAGTCCCAGAACTCTGCTTACAAGCTCACTCACCTGGGCCTGCCCAAAGGGTTGTCCCCTCACAGAGCAGCTGGCCAGCCCAGGGACAAACAACACAGGAGGGTATGCGGGAACACATCCAGAACCAAAGTTATGGTCTTTTTATAAACCTAATCTTGGAAGCAATATCCCATGACTGCCTACACATTAGAAGTGAGTCCCAGGGTCTAAATTAACTCAAAGGGGAATGCATTTCATAAGGCCATGAATACTAGGAGGCAAAGATCTCAGGGTGTTCTTCTTAGAAGCTTCCTGCCATACCTTGCTATCTTAAAGTAATACTCTACTAAAATTTGCTCAGTGCATGTCACCAATAGGCACTCTGTTTTCTAAGCCCTTTTGCACTCTTATGTTTCTGGAGCACTGTGTGATTGAAGGTAGTCCCCTTTCTAACAAATGCTTGTGATGATGACAAGGACCAAACTTCTCTATTAACTGTATTGCAAATTCCTTGAAATAAGGAACTGTCTTTATGTTTTGTAATAAAGAGCACCGTTAGTCAATAAAGATAGCATCATTGACTGAATGGATTTGTGTATGATACAGTAGAAAGAGCTCTGGCATGAACCTCTTGCACCTAATTTCTACTTGCAATGCAGTGTTCAATCCTTTTGATTTGGGGAAAATTAAAATTTCTTAGTGTCTTAGCTTTCCACATATTAGACCAGAATTTTAAGGATACTATTACAAATAGTACATTCTAAAGCATTTCTGTCCATTTAAATTCCCTTTGGAATAGTATACTAGAAACTTTTGGTGATTCTCATCAACTCGTTCACCCCTCTCTAATTTCAGACACCAACGTATTGAGGACTCTCATCAAGCTGATCATGCCTATCATTTTGCTTCCCCTGGGTCTTCTCCATTTGTGTGAGAGCTTGCCTGTCTGTGTGTTGGAACAGCTCAGAAGTGGGAGGGAATTAATAACTCCAGGGAAAATTGTGAACCAGGGTCAGATGGGAAATGGTGGGTAAGGCCTTAGCCACCTGCCCTTTGGCCAGATAGTTCTACAAGGCTTTCACAATACTTTCTTGAGAAATCAACCCCTGCCTTACTTTATATTAGGGTTAACTCCTATGCTGTCTCAGTATCTCTTTTTCCTTCTTTCCTTCATTCCTTTACCTTACTCCTTCACTGGGATCATATCTCAAATAAAATATCTTTGTTTAAGGCCTTGTTGTCAAGCTCTTCATTCGAGGGAACCCAAACTAAAGCAAGACATCACTTCTTTCTCTGCCTAGTCTCTCTCATAAAAGCTAAACAATGAGAAACCTTGGATCAGGAAGGTGGTGTATATGATATAAGCAGAATTCTTCCCAGACTGGAAAAATTTGCTCCTAGTGGCCTTCTCCAGGCCAAAGTTTCAGAATGAGGAGTAACCTAACTGGAGTGAAGGAAATGGTCAAGGGCAGAAGTGCCATCATTCATTCTCTTTCTGGGATTCCAGAAGGAACTGGCCAGCATGTGCTTTTTTAGTAACATAGGGAACCTCTGACTACTGTAGACAACAAGCAAGGTTAGCATTTTGGAGTTATCTGGGGCTCCATTTGGCATATAAGAGGTCAAAGAAGCGTCTAAAGGCCCTCAAGAGAACACAGACATTAGCAGGACATTAGTTGGAGAGCTTGCCTGTGATTTGCTATCACTGAGGGTAAAGGATCCTAGAGCCAGGTGAACTGAAATGACCATCTGAACAGAAAACTGATTAGGAGTCATTGTTACCCCTCAGGAGATCTTAGGTAGTAGCCAGGACTGAGTGGGAGCTGAGATAGCATGGAGGAACACAAGACCCCAGGATAAGACATTATAAGTGTACCAATTTCAAGTTCACAGACTTTAGCCGTTGCCAACACTGCGAACATCTATTGCAATGGAGACATGAACGACACAGAAAGGTGGACAATACTGCTGTATAGATGCTTTTCCCTCATACATGTAAGAAATAGCATGTTTTTACTCTATACTCTGATGACATCAATCAAGAGACACAGAGCAACAGGGAAAGAGTGCTATTGAAGAAAACAGATTGAATTTCCAAATAGGATTATTTAAATTATTGGCATGGACCAGGCTTCCCAGACCAGAACTAAGTTGAGTGCCCACTTGTGTATACGCACATGTACATGCATGGTATTTCAAGGAATTTCTTTATGCATCTAACTGAAGCTTGGATAAATCCTTAAACTCTTCATAGGTCCTAGTCAGGTAGGGATTAAGACTTGTCTGTAGGAAAGGTAAAACCATGAATGCAGAGTCTTCCAGGGAGGGTGACTCTCCATATATTATTTGGTCTGTCTCATTTGGACTGGAAATGCCATATGAGCTGCAAATCCACCTCCAAGTTTCTGCTTTTACCTGGGAGGCAGAAGTCAGGGGTCTTTACACACTCAGCAAGAACTGTGAGGGAAGGGTGGGGGTGGGAGAGGCGGCAGCATTTACCCTTTCATCTCCTTGGGTAGCCTCCTTTTCCCTACCCCCATTTCAGCCATATCAAGGCTATCTGTGTCCCCCTGTCTTTCCCAGCCTCCTCTGGGACATCTCTTCTGCTGTGACAGTTGCTGAGGGTTCCCCGGGGCAGGTCGAAGCCTGATTTGCTTTTCAAGCTCTGCCCACTTATTGATCTCCTGTCTGAGAAATGTCAGCAGCAGCCAGGAGCTCTCTCCGCTAAGGCACTTAGCTCGGAAGCCTGTGGTATCTGCAGGCATAAACCCTCCTGCCTCCTGCCTGTCTGGCTTTAGAACTATCCCCGCCCCCACCTTGGAAAAAGTCTTCTAAGATGAGATGGCAAGAATCAAACAGCGACGTGCTTTCAACACCGGGACAGGAACCAGTTTTAAATTGGGCAAAAGCCGTGAGCTCAGAGCCAGTGCATTTCACTTCCTGCCTTCCCTCCCCCCCTGGGTATCTTGTGGATGTGAGCAGGTAGGGAGAGCTTCTGGGTTGGGGGAGGGTGCCCAGAGGCAGGTGCTGGACCCAGGCCTTAAATTCCTGTGCGGTCCTGGTCCAGGAGCTGGGCAGATAAAGGTAACCTGGGATTCTAACTGCTATCCCCTGGCCTCATATGTCCCACCACCGCGCAATTTAAATGCAGGATTGTGAGGAGGGGAGGGGAAGAGAAAGAGACCGTGTGTTTAGTGGTTAAACCTTTTAAAGTTTAAGTGCATAAACAGGGCCTTCTCCGTATCTGTCTGTAGCAATTCCCATGACAGTTACAGCAAAATTACAGAAACTGGGTCGTTTATATAACCCTTTGTATTGTCAAAGCACATTAAATGTCTGCTTTCCCACACCCTGCTGAGCTGTCTTCAGCTGTCAAATCCCCATACTGCAGCTCAGCACACTGAGGGTAAAGGACTCTGGCAAGGAGCACATGGGGAATACTGAACCCTCAGGTGTAGCACATGTTAGGAAAAGGAGATTTAAATTTCCTCTGAGCGCTAGAGTCCCATGGTTTAAAACAGACTGAATTCTCAGCTTTCTGCCCAACTGCTTTGTCACCTGGCTAGTGGGCTTTTCCCTTCAAAATGGGCAAATAGGACATTCGTCTTTCATTCTGGTCTGGGTTGAAAGAGCTAATTCATCTTCTCATTTGTTTAAAGAGGATTTATTGAATATTTTCTAAAATATTAGTGCTAAGAATAACATCGCGGACATTGTTTTAAGGACTTTTATTAACTCAATCCTAATTGAGGCCAATGAAGTAGGCATTGTAATTATCCCTGTTGCATACACAAGGAAAGTGAGAAACACAGAGATGTAGTGGATGTGGCGCTGTGCTGCTCAAAGGTCCATTCAGGCCTGAGATGCTCATTCCTTTAACTGCTGGAGTGTAAGGAAAGGGATAGTTCACATTTAATGTTCTTTTAGCAGCTGCTGTAAAAGTCGTACCCCCACAGTAAGTGACAGAATCATGCAGAAGAATGGAGGCCCAATGCCTCACCCCAATTCAGGAAAGTTCAGAAGGGCTACTTGGTCTTCCGTGGTTCCCACAGAAGCATCAAAGCAGCTTAACTCTTCCCTCAGCCCAGCTCTGCCTCCTTTCCTTGTCCATTCACTGCTCTTGACCTCTAAAGCATTCTTTGATAAATCTCTTGCACTCATGTCTCTATCTTTGTGTGTCTATCTGCATATCTCCATCTCCAACCTCATAGATTCATTTCTATCTCCATCTATTAGAATGCTTTCCTGGGAGACCCAACAAGTAAAACAAAACTCATCAAGGTCACATAGCTAGGGAGGAGAGGAGGTAGTTTTAAGTTTCTCACTCAGCTGGCCTACCTGGACTGCTAGCCCTGGAATTGGCACTTTGTCCACATTTTTTGACTCACTTAATTTTTCAGCCCTAGGAGTATCATAACTCTAGTTTACATTGTGGTTTCATAAATTTAGCCAGCACATGGAGGCTCCAGCAAGATTGGATTCTGGGGAGCCGGCGAGACAGCTCAGTGGTCTAAAGCGCCTGCTTAGGCAAGCTTAGGCAAGGGTTCAGGGACCACTGTTTGATCCCTGTACCACATACCACACCAGCCCTGCCTCCAAGGTGGGCTGAGCCGGGCTGGTGTGGCAGCCCCAGCCCCAGCAATCCCTCCATTCCAACCTATTCATATGGAAAGTTTTGAGGTTGCTTCTGTCTCAAGAAGTTTTGACTTTTGGAGAAAAGTAAAAAGAAAGGTATTATCTCTATTTTATGAGTAAGAAAATCTCACACTGGGAAGGCTAAAAGGACTTACCCTGATGGTACCTAACATTCTGAGAATTAATTATTGCTGTTTCCCTAGAGCCCTTTTGTGACATGCAAAAAACATCGTTTTTATAGTGTAAAATAATTTAAAAAGTACCTATGGAAATTTAGGCAGTAGTTTAAAAAGTTAAGCTTATACCTGCAATCTATTTAAGGTATTTATCCAAGAAAAAAGAAATCATATACATGAATGCCAGAGAGCTTTTTTTACCATATTCCAAGTGCAGAAATAATTTAAGTGTTACCAATAAATGAATGGATAAACTTGAAATAAAGAGAACAAATCAATAAATGAATCTAAATGAATTAATCTCAAAAACATGAGGTGTAAAAACAGTCAGACACAGAGGGATATATATATATATATATATATATATATATATATATATAATGTAATTTTGGCTAGATGATGTTCTAGAACAGCCAAAGCTAACCTGTAGTGGTAGAATTTACAGTACTCTTTATCTTGGTGCATGGAGGCTTTCCCTGGAAAGGAACACTGGAAGCTTTCTAGTGAGTTGGATATTTTCTCTGTCTTCACAGAGTAGTGGTTATATGGGTGTATATATTTGTCAAAATTAATCAAACTGTATATATTTTCTTTCTTTGTTGCTGGGACAAAATACCTGACACCTACAAATTGAAAGAAGAGAGGTTTATTTTGGATCACAGTTGCAGAGGTCTCAGACTCAACTAGCCATGGTTGACTGGCTCTGAGGCACAACCAGCATGGCGTAAGAGTCTGTCAGAGGAAAGCTGCTACCATTATGGTGGTCAGGAAGCAGTGAGAGAAGGGAGGAGTTCAGGCAGTTAGGCCTCTTGGTCACGCCCACAGAGACCCACCTCTAACCAGAGCCTAGCGCCTAACAGCAAGCCAGCTGTAATCCGATCACCATCCATAGCCCTGCCTCTGAGTGCTTGGAGGGGTGGGCATTCCAGAAGTAAAACCCAACACTATATAATTAAAATGCTATAAAACTGATAAAAAAAAACAGGTCACTGACAAAATAGATGTAATATTCTTTCTTTCCTTCCTTTCTTGCTCCCTGCCTCCCTCTTTGTCTGGCTTCTTTTTTTCTTTCTTTTGTTTTTTCTGTATTTTAGGGAAGGGTATATAGGGTGTTCAGGGTCGTACTACGTAGATCAGACTCATAATGATTCTCCTGTTTTCAGCCTCCCAAGTGCTGGGATTACAGGTGTGTGTCACCATGCCCAGTTTCAATCACTGTCTCATCGCACCCTAGAGGCAGGGCCAGCCCAGCACGCAGGGGATCAAACCCCAGCTGCTGCACTTTGCCTAAGCAGGTACTTTAGTCTGCTAAACTCGCTTGCTTACTTGCTTGCTTGCTTTCTTGCTTGCTTCCTTCCTTCCTTTCTTCCTTCTTTTCTTTCTTTTTTCCCTTCCTTTCTTCTTTCCTTTTTTCCCCTCCTCTTCCAGCATATGGGGAATTGAATCCAAGGCCTTCCCACAGAGATAAATCCCCAGCCATTTTTAATCTTTTATTTTGAGACAGTCTTTCTAAGTTTCTAATTTGTCCAGACTGAACTCAAGCTTGAAATCCTCCTGCTTAGCCTCCCAGCTTTGGAATTATAAGCCTGTGCTGCCATGCCCAGTTTAGAAATGATGTTTTTAACCTGGGGTTCCAGGAATGTCTGGTATCAACTGTGAGCCTATGTATATTTTCCAGGAAAAGGGCTCTAATTTTGATTAGGTTTTATTTGTACAAGAGTGTCCAAGACTTACTTAACTCAGACACACAAGAAACAAAGCATCTCAAATCAGTGTTGTGTTACAAATCTCCCTTCCCATAACTCTGTATAGCTTGGGAGTTGGGTTCCTCAGAATATAGTTACAGTGGAAAGAAGAAAAAGTATGAAAAGATGTACCAGCTAATTCTGCCCTGCAAATTAGAAGGAAGGACCCAGGATCAATTCTGAGACTAAGGAATCATCAGGTCATTTAACTCAGTCTTCCAGGAAGATGGTAGAGGAGCCACCCCAATCACTCAAGTGTCCACTGACTTACACTGGTTTGAAATCCCAATATTGCTGTAGCTGTTTAAACCACCAAAATGCAGTGAAATTCTATTGTATGCCATATATTATCATGCTGACAGATTCAGGAAGGACCTGTGGACACCATTAGACACATCTTATTCCCTTGGGAAACAGGGAGCTTGAAAGATTCTGCCTCAGCAAAACTTTCCTTGAGCAGCCATCTCAGCCTTCCAGATGCAAGATGGGTGGGAATGGGTTGTACCGAATGGCAAGTGGTGCAGGAAAGCAGGTGAGCATGTCTGTGTGTGCACGTGCACACACCAGCAAGAGCTGGGGGGCTGCTTTGCAAGATATTTCAGAAGCTAACAGCAGCAGCAGCAGCACTTGGGAAGTCTTAATGCTGAAACCTGTGAATCAATCCAAGTACAAAGCTCTCGGTTTCTAATTTTGTACCTGTTTCCAACACCTTGAAGAGAGTCAATCTGTGTAGAACCTCATGCTGTTGGCATTTCTGATACTTGGTTCTAGGGGGATACAATAATAGAGGTGTCTCAAGCATTGGTTTCTTTGAGAAGATCCTATGCAATCATTGACTTTGAGCTTGCTCTTGCAACCCCTCTGGAACTTTTCAATGTGTATACTCTGAAACACTCAATAAACAACTCAAACATCTGTCTTCTTGCCATAGTTAGAGCAGACCCAAGAGATGCTTTTTGCTCATTCTTTCAACATATGGTTATCAGGCATCTACTGTGTTTTAGGTCCCAGACATTCAACAGGAAACAAGACAGAGAGCCCCCTGCCTTCAAGGAGCTTTTAATAGTGAATTAGGATTAGTGAATGCATGATGCAATATGTTAGAAAATAGTGTGAGAAGAAAGTAATGCAGACCAAAGAAGATGTGGGGAAATCTTAGATAAGGTGATCAGAGAAGGGTTCTTCAGACACAAGTCAGTTGACAACATAAAGACTTTTTGAGGTGATGGAGTGAGCGCTACAACAACTGGAAAGATAGTCCCAAGGAGAAATGTCAGCCAATACAGAGGCCAAGGAGCAGAAACATGTTGCAATATTAGAACAGCAAAGAGGCCAATATACCAGTATCAGCTGCGCAAGAGGAAGGACAACTACAAGGTGAAATTAGTGAGGGTCACATTGTGAAGGGCCCTGTAGGCAGCCATAAAACTTGGGCTTTGATTCTGAGTGAGATGGAAGACCCTGAGCATAAGAACTCCCTACAATTTAGGTTTTAAAAGAAACACACTGGCTGCTGCACTAAAGAACAGGCTGTACTGTAAGGGCAGAAGCAGGGGACTTCAATTTTGAACAATTTAATTTCATATACTTAGTAGCTATCTAAGTGAAATGTTGAATACGGGTTTGAATTTACAATTCTGGAGTTGAAGGGCAAGGTCTGGGCCAGAGATTAAAAAAGAAACTGGGAGACATGAGTATATGTGTGCTATTTAAGGTCACTAGAGTGGATAAAAACACTAAGGTGTGATTAAAATCAGAGAACAGAAGAACCAAAAAAGTCAAACCTGGTCCCTTCAGCTTTAAATGCTTAAGATAAATTTCTTAAAAATCCTCTCAGTATGCTTTTTATTCCTTGCCAAAAACAGCCAGATTGACACATGCTAAATTATCTTCAGATGACAGTAATCATGGTAATAACTGACAGTGAGATCAAATTTATTTTTATTTTCAAGTTTACCTAGCCTATAGAAAATGGAGACCATTGAGTGGAAGCCTAAGAGTTGTTGAAATATCTCAGCCTGGTATCTATGGATGGGAAGATTTGTGAGTTTCTTATACTTATACGAGAATTAATTCTTTATTTTTTTCCACTGAATTGCAAAAGACCTCCACTCATATCACAGGTCAGGGATCAGTTTGGTTGGGCCCATGATGGAAAAAAAATAGCCCCTGACTGAGATTCTTAACACTCAGTGGTGGCTCTGTTTTATCTAGAGATTCTGGCATGCCTGTCTTCTGCTTCGTTATGCTATACCCTACCAAAACTGCTCAAAACTTTATGGCCAGTCACACTAAACTTGGACATTCCTGCCTTTACTCCTAATTAACATACTAAGGGGCTAGGGAGATAGCTCAGTAGAATAAGCACTTCCCTGGCAAGCACAAGGGCCTGAGTTCAATCCCCGGTTCTGAAAAAAAATTAATTAGCATACTAAAGACTCTAAGAACTGAACTAAGAAATATACCACTGCCTAGGTTCCAGACAGGTTACTGGGTGGCTGACACTCAGGACAGATCTGAAGTACGCTACAAAGGCTTTGAAAAGTGAACAGAAATAGGTCCATAATCTAAAGAATGTGAGTGATAACTTACAGCCTGGACCTAACTAGATGTAGTGCTTGCTAAAAAAAATTAATGTCTTCCATAACATTTAAACAAGAGCCAGGGTCTCATAGTGTAATACATTAAAGTGTCCAGAATACAACCTCAATTACTCATCATATGAAGAACCATGAAAATTTCAACTCACATAGAAAAGGACAATCAACAGGTAACAATGGTGTGCTTTGGGGGATTATCTGAAAAACAATTTCAAACACCTGTTGAAAAAGTCATTCAGGCAAATAATCAAGAACACTCTTAAAACAAATTTTAATACAGAAGATGCAAGGAATGGTCAATGGAAATCTTAAAACTGAAAAATAGAATAACTTAAGAAATAAAAAACTTAAGAAATGCATTCCATACAAGGAAAAAATCTGTGAATGTGAAGACAGATGACTAGAAGCTGTCTAATCTGAATAATAGAAAAAAGACTGAAAAAATTTTAAAATGTAGAAGGTGGCACTTTCTGACTTCATTCAGTAGAGGTGGGAGAAGCTCCTTACGTTGGACTCTCCCTCATGTTGACTTGTGCTGTGTATTCTCTTTTGATTGGTTTTGAATTGTATCCTTTTGCCACAATAAAACTGTAATAATAGGATAGTTTTAAAAAAGACCAAAAAAAAGTTCTTATATTTGCATCTGGGATATATAAGTTTTAACATGTTGTCAAAAACTCATAAGACAGGAGAAAACCATTTGAAGCAATGTCTGAAAACTACTTATTAGTCAGTTTTCTGAGACTGTGGCAAAATGCTGGAGGTAATCAATTTAAAAGGAAGAA
The DNA here is from genome assembly GCF_000260255.1 of Octodon degus. NCBI lineage: Eukaryota > Metazoa > Chordata > Mammalia > Rodentia > Octodontidae > Octodon > Octodon degus. The sequence continues at coordinate 3,243,918 of NW_004524808.1, forward strand.
ATATTTATTTTAGTTCATCATTTTGGCTGGTAATTTTGGAACTCCAGTTTAAGTTCAGAACATTATTAATCTGGTCTTCATGCCTGTGTGAAGGTATCTGACTGATTTATTTTCTTTTCTCTCTCTCTCTCTCTCTCTTTTTTTTTTTTTTTTGGCAGAACCAGGGATTGAACTCATACCCTTGCACTTGCCAGGGAAGCACTTATTCTATTAAGCCATCTCCCCGGCCCCAAAGAACTGAGCTAAGGGGAAGGCCCCCTGACTGATTTCATCATAGCTGCAATTTGGAGTGTACATTCTTAATGCATTGACTTTTGTGTGTGTGTATGGTGTGAGGAATTGAACTCAGGATCTTGTGCTTGCCACACAAGCACTTATTTCTACTGAGCTATCTCCCTGGCCCCTAGTTCATCATTTCAGATGTCACCTTTTAGCCCCATCACTTTGGGTCTTGGGTGAGGCAGATCATCATGGGTGAGGGGAGCACATGGTAAAGCAAACAAATCTCTTCATTTCATGGTACCCAGGAAGGAGAGAGAAGAGCTAAAGTCAGAGCAAGAGAGAAAGTTGGAGTGGGCAAGAGCAAGAGGGAGAGTGAGAGGGAGAGAGAAAGGAAGAAGGAGGGGTTGAGGATAGGATCCCAATATCCCATTCTGGGACATACTACCCACTCATCCAGTGACTAACTTGATTCCACTAGGCCCCATCTCTTAAAAGTTTCATCACATTCCAATAGTGACAAACTGAGGATCAAACCTTTACCACATGAAATTTTGGGGATCACTTTAGTTCCAAATGATAGCATTTCCCAAGTTGGGCAAAGAACATAAGCCTAAATATTCAAGAAGTCAAGTGAGTCCCAAACAGAATAAATCTAAAGAAACTCATGCCTAACTTGTGAACGATAAAGATGAAGAAAATCTTTTGAAAGCTGTCAAAGCAAAATAACGTATTACCTACAGGAGAAAGCAATTTCAAGGACTATGGATAGCTCCTCAGAAATGATGGAGGCCAGTAGAAAGAGGCACAATATCTTTAAAGTGCTGAAAGGAAAGAAAACTATCAGCACAATCATAAATTGGGCAATAATATGCTTTAAGAATGAATGAAGGTGAAAGTAAAGATAATAGACGGTAGAAAAATCAAAGAATTGGTAACCAGTAGATCTACACTAAAAGAGTTGCTGAAGAAGTTGTTCAAATGAAGGGAAAATGATAATGTAAGGAAAGTTAGACTCTTAGAAATAAAGTAAGAGCAAGGGAAATAGTGTACATCTGGATAAATAAAATAGATTATTCTGGACTGGAGAAATAGCTCAGTAGAATAAGCACTTGCCTGGCAAGTGCAATGTCCTGAGTTCAATCCCCAGTACGGCAAAAAAAAAAAAAAAAAAAAAAAGATTATTCTCCTGTTTTGAGATATTTAAAATGTTTGATCTTGAAACAAAATTATAACATTGCCTTCTTGAGCTTTTAATGTAGATCAATATAATGCATAAAATGTTTAAAAAACAGCTATAACACAGCTGGGGGGGAAAGGCCATAAATGGTGTAAATTCTCTATATTTGAATTGAAGTGGCAAAATGCTGATTCTACACTGATGGTGAAAATTTAAGTACATACTTTGCAGTCCTTAGAGCAACCACTAAAATAATATGTAAGATACAGTCAAAATCACAATAGCTAGAATTGAATACTAAAGATATGCAAACAACACTATGACTGAACAATGTGGTATCCTGGACTGACTGTTACAGTAGAAAAATGAGATGAGTTGAAAAATTGGCAAAATAAAGTTTGCATTTAGTTCATGATAGTATGCCAGTTATGAGCTTATTTTTTAATGTACTATAAGAATTTAAGATGTTAATAGTAGGGAAAATTGAGTAAAGAGTATATAATAACTTTCTGTATTATCAATGTAACTTTTCTATGTCTCTAATTTTTTCCCACATAAAAATTACTTAAGAAATGTTAAGATCACTCCAAATTAGGCCAGAAAGTGGAAACTGAAAAATAAAAAATAGAGGAAACAAACAGAAACCAAGTAATACAATGACTGAATGAATCCAAAGATATCAATAATTACATTAATAAAAATGATCTGAACACATCAATTAAAATGATAAAGATTAGAAAAGCAAAACATAGCCCAAAGATAAGCTTTCTACAAGAAATTCATTTTAATTGTAATGAAAGTAAAAGGAGGAAAAAAGTAAAAGGACGAAAAAGTTGTACCATGCAAACATTAACCCGAAGAAAGCTAGAGTGGCTGAATTAAAATCAGACAAAGGAGACTTCAGAGCAAATTACTAAGGATCAAGAAGGACATTACATAATGATAAAAGAATCAATTCACCAAGAAGATGTAACAGTGCTAAAAGTGCTTGCACCTAACAAAAGAGTTTGCGCTACAGGAGTCAAAAATTGACAGACTTGAAAAGAGAAATAGACCAATCCACAATTATAGTCAAAAACTTTTCAACACTGCTTTCTCAGTGATACAACTGGTAGGCAGAAAATCAGCAAGCATATAAAAGAAGTGAACAATAATGTCAACCAACTGGATCTAATTGACATTTATAAAACATTCCACCCAACAACAATGTAATGCACATTTTTTTAAGTGAACATGAAACATGTACCACAATAAGTAGTGTACAACAAATACTAACAAATTTAAAAGAATTGAAACTATACAATGTATGTTCTTAAGCCATATAGAATTAAACTAGAAGTGAATAATAGAAAGGTAACAGGAAAATCTTCAAATACTGAGAAAATTACCAGTATACTTTCTAAATAGTCCATGGACCATAGAGAAAATACTAGGGAAAATTTTAAAGCAACCAAACTGAACAAAAATTAAAATATGATACATTGAATTTTGTGTGCTGTACCTATAGCAGTACTTAGAGGGAAATTTATAGCATTTAGTGTTTAAAGTAGGAAGAGTCTCGAATAATAACAGTTTCCATCATAAGAAATTAGAAAAATAGGTACAAAAGAAACCCAAATAAAGCAAAAGGAATTAATAAAAAGCAAAAATCAATGTAGTAGAAAGGAAATTAACAATAGGTAAAATCAAGTAAACAAAAACTTAGTGCCTTGCAATGGCCAATTGACTCTCTCTAGCATGACAGAGAGGGGAGAGAGAGAGAGAGAGAG
>NW_004524808.1:3247225-3307068 GCF_000260255.1 Octodon degus
GTAAACATTAGAACAATAAGAAGAGTTGGGCATGGTGACACATGCTGCTGGGAAATCCGAAGGAGGAGAACTGGGCATGCGAGACCATCCTGGGCAATTTAGCAAGACACTGTTGCACTTGAATTTACCAAATTAGATAAAATAGACCAAGTCCTTATAAATCACAAATTAGAAAAATTCACCCAAAATAAAATAGATAAGCTGAAAATTCTTTTAACTATTAGAGAAATCAAATTCATAAATTAAAACCTTCCAAAAAATAAATCCCTAGGCCCAGATGGTAAATTCTGCTAAACATTTAAAGAAGAGATGAGTTCTAGAAAATTTCTTTTAGAAAACAGTGGAGGATGGAACACTTGCCAATTCATTTTATGAGGTCAACATTCCACTGGTACTAAAACCAGACAGAAAGATTAAAAGAGCAGAAATCTGTGCACTAATATTGAATATATCAATGTACACAATAATAAGTCAACCAAGCAGGGTCTATCCCAAAAGTACAACATTCAAACATGAAGAGATATAATTCATAATATTGGTGATTTAAAGAAGGAAAAAACCATCAGATAATATAAATCACTGAACAAGAAAGCACTTATAAAATTCAGTATTCATTTATGAAAGACTCAGCAAGCTAGAATGATAAGGGGTAATCTTCAATACAATAATGAGCCATCAGGGCCGGGGAGATGGCTCAGTAGAATAAGTGCTTTTCTGGCAAGCACAAGGGCCTGAGTTCAATCCTTGGTTCTGCCAAAAAAAAAAATTAAATAAATAATGAGTAATCTACTCAAGGAGTACAAAATGCCATACTTTATTCTTATGATCAGAAACATGACCACAATTACTTTTTGAATTTAGCACTAGTGCATGATGGAGTTCAATAAAGCAAGAAAAAAGAAATAAAGGCATACATACTGGAAAGGATGAAATTCAATTTTTTCCCTCATGACCACAGAATTGTATATGTAGTAAATCCCACGGAATCTACATGTATTGCAAACATATACCAATTACAGTTCTTTAGCATGGTAAAACAAAGCTTCCTGAGCTTAATGAGATTAACACATTTGTAAATGTAAGTTCATATAAAACTAGAACAAAATTTTAAAGAGCAACACCTTTTGTAATAGCTCCAAAAATAATTAATTGGCTATACATGTAACAGAGTATGTGTAGGATCTGTATAATTAAAACTGTAAGACTGTGGTTACAGAAATCAAAGAAGACTTTAAAAAATGTAGAAAAAGTGGTATATCATGGCAAAGTGATACACGGTGGTCATAGATTATTGAACTTCCCCATAGTAAAGTAAGTTTTTACAAAAATGATTTATAGATTTGGTATAATCCCAATGGAAATTTTGTACATGTAAACAAGATGATTCTAAAATTTACATGAAAAAGGGCCAGCCAAATAGCTCAGTGGATTAAAGCACCTACAAGCAGACGCAGGGGCTGCAGGGGCCAGGGATTTGATTCCCTGGCCTGCCCCTGGGGCACACTGAAATGGCAATTGAGAGGCAATTGAGACTGGCTGTGGTGGCTTGAGCCTGTAATCACAGCTTTTGGGAGGCTGTAAACAGGCGGATCACTACCAGTCCTATCTAGTAGTAAGACCCTGAACACCCTGTAGACCCTTCCTTAAAATACAATAAATAAATAAATAAATAAAATTTACATGAAAAGACAAAAGAATTAGAATTTGCTAAAACAAACTTGTAAAATAGTGCAAAACAAACAAATCACAGTACTTGATTTTAAGACTTCCTGTATAGCTACCATACTTGACATAGCATAGCGTTGACACAAAGGTAGATATGGCAGTGGAACAAATTAAAAGGTCTAGAAATAAACTCAGTTATATGGGCACTGATTTTATTTTTATTTTTATTTTTTTTTAATTTATTTGAGAGAGAGAGAGAGAGAGAGAGAGAGAGAGAGAGAGAGAGAGAGAGTGTGGCCAGCTCAGCCCACCAGGGGGCGGGGCTGGCTGGCATGTGGTGCTGGGGGATTGAACCGTGGTCCCTGATGCCTTTGCCAAGCTTGTTCCAAGTAGGTGCTTTAGACCACTGAGCCATCTCTCCAGCCCGGGCACTGATTTTAGACACAGCTGCAAGGAGTGAGCACTAGCCCCATTTGGCTCGATTTCACTTCCTGAAACCTCTGAACTTATACCCTGAGGTTGGAGGAAGAAGTAGCTCCCCTAGACTGGCTGTTGAATGGCTTGACCTCATAGATGCAACCAATAAAAAGGGACCAGACTTTGGTTCACTGGATCCATTCCATGGGGTTTCAGACCATGAATGGATAGATGTCATTTTCTTCCCTCTATGGATAAGAAAATTAGGTATGGAGAACTATGACTACATATCTTGTACAGCAGCTATAGTTGGTAGTAGGGTTTCAGTTTCTATCTGTTGCTCCAGCCGTGTGCTGGCAGTGCCTGGGACAGAAGGGCACCTTCCACTTTTTGTTTTCTTTAGGCCTTCTCTTGCAAACCAAATTGGTTGTGCTGTGTTAAGGGTGGCAGTGCAGGGAGCTGATGTCCTCCAGTATTCTATTCCTTGCTTGCCTGGCTGCTTGCCTGTTTGTGCAGACTCAGAAGCTCAGAAGCTGCCACTCACTGAAACAATGAAGAACAAACTACAGATGCAGCCAGGCACGCCAGACCGAGGCAGGGGCCTAATCATGGAAGGTGCCCATGTGTGATAAAAATATGGTGAATGCTTAATTTCCAAAATCATTATGATAAAACATATTTGCATGAGCCCATCTCAAATTATTTCCCCTCTGCTCAAGCCTACTTATCTCCAGTCCTCTTGCCACTTTTAGAAGCAGTTCTGGAAGTCCTCCTTCGTAATGATCTTTAGTTACACTGTTGCAGCTGCCTTGATGTCCTAAATTGACTTTAAATGTCTATCTTTCTTGGTCATTATAACTGTGGGGAAAAGCCAGAAGTCACATGGTGTCAGATTTGGTGAATAAGGTGAATGAGGACACAATGCAATATTTTTTTAAATTTAAATTTTAATTAATTAATTTATTTTTTGTGGAATCAGGAATTGAACTCAGGCCCTTGCACTTGCCAGGGAGGCGCTTATTCCACTGAGCCATCTTCCCGGTCCCTATAATGTAATGTTTTTACCAGCCTGCTTTTCCATTGGATGGCCTAAACAGCATCATTTACCATATTTTTGATCATGCCACCTAAAGACACCCATGAAAGAAGACTTCCGGGACTGTTTCAGAAAGTGGCAAGAATGATGGGATAGGTGTGCTCAAAGTGAGGCAGGAAATTTTCAGAGGGAATAATGGCAGTGTGTCTTTAACTGTAATAAAGTTTTCAAGTTTGAACATTCACTGTACATTTTGATCAAACTTTGCAGGCTGCTCCTGGGAGTGCAGCTGAAGAAATGCACTTATTGTTATTTCTAAGTTGGGGGCTACTGAAGTTGTGTGGGCTCAACTGTGTCTTCCCTAAAATATATATGCTGACATTCTTACATCCAGTATCTCAGAATGGACTGTACTTAGAGACTGGTCTTAGAGATAATCAAGTTAAGGTGAGGGCTTTAGATTGTGCTGTAGTCCAAAATAGCATGCACCTTCATGAGAGAAAGTTTGGATAGAGGCGCTCACACAGGAAGTGCAGTGTGAAGCCACATGGGCAAGACAGTCATTTCCACAGCAAGGCCTGGAATAGATGCTACCCTGAAGGCTTGTGAGGGAAACCAATCTTGCTGGCACTCTCATCTCAGACTTCTAGCCTGCAGGACCAAAAACAATGACATTCAGTTGTTTCAGTCACCTAGTTCAGAGCTGACTCAGACAAGAGTCACCCTGAAGGGGCAGCTGCTAGACAGCCACTGTGGAGCACGAGTGGAGACCACTTTCTGAGACTTTTCCAGCATCTGTCCTTTCTCCTTTCCCCCTTCCTTGAGGGGACAATCATAGAGGGAACTTTTGGTGGCTGCAGGGGTTTCTCTATACTTCCTGGAGAAGTCTCACTGCTAGAAGCACCTTCCTATTAGCCATTGCTTCCCTGGTGCCTGAAGGCCACCGTGGGCAGGCACAGGTACCAGGGGAGGGCTGGAATGCCATGTTCTTTTGGGGCTGGGACAGGAGCCTCCTCTGCTCTCCTCAGGGAGCCCAGGAAGCTTTACCCTGTGGTTGTACCTGCTTGGCACCTCATGGAGAGAAGCTGGGGATTGTTTTTAGCACATGTACTCTTCCCTCTCCATCTTTTCTCTAAATAAGAAAAGGCAGTGCCGCCTTCAGCACCAGGAGCAAAAAGAGGGAGGGGGGCCTGAAATGAAAGACTTGGCGAGTGTTACACATAACAGTGGGCGTATTTTATGGGAAGCAGCCGACAATCAGTGTTTGCAGACGCCTTTTATTTTATATTATTTCCTCATCTGTTCAGCTTTCTTGGGCGGGAGCCAGAAAGTTAATATTCTCAGTCAAAGTCGGCCTTTCATCTGTCAGGTTCAAAATGAAACTGAGACAGTGGGGTTTTAAAGCACCTTAGCCACAAGGCAAACACATCTCAGGAGCTCCAGCCTGGGGTGTGTCTCTGGGGCTGCCACCCGGAAAGCACCTCCCACTGGGCCCCTCTTACTAGGGCTTTTGGTGAAGGGTTGCTGTGGGCTCTTAAGCAGGATGCAGGACAGCCCGGATCCCTGCCCAATTACAGCTTTCTGGCATCACAGCGCATAAGCATGAGGCCATCATGCAGTGCTTGGGTCACTTCATAGGTTGTGCTTAGCTGGTCTAAAGTGTGACCAGTTGCAAGAGGCTGGTGCACGGGAAGGCTGGGGAGGGTGAAGCCCTGCCTATGGCCTGATCTGGTCCTGAAAGGAGCCTCAAACAAGGAGTAGGTCAGACCAAGTTGGACTGGTTCTGAAACATGGAAAAAACAGAGCCTAATTCCTACTTCCACCCCCTCAATTTGAGCTGGCTTTTCTGATTCACTTCTAATAAACAGTTGCAAAAGTAGCAAAAATTTCCCAGGCTAAAAGGCAACACAGCTTCCACTTGGCTCCTTCTCAGGGTGCTCACATTTGGCTGCCGTGTAAGAAATCCAGCTGTCCCCAAACTAAAGCACCCTGCTGGAAGGACTGTGTGGAGAAACCACACAGACAGCCTAGGGCCCCAGCTATGGCAGCCCCAGCTGTGGGAGTCTTCTCTGTCCCCCTAAGGGTTATATAGGCATGTGAAAGAAGAAGCTTTAGAGATGTTCCCATATCCAGCCATCACACTGAGACTATGTGAGAGACCTCAGAGCTGCCTTGCTGAGCCTGCTCACCCCAGAGCTAGCAGAGCTAAAGATGAATCGATCACTACTGTGTCGATATGTTATGTTGTCCAACCAAAGACTGGTACAATGATCTTCTCCATTTGCTCACAAATGATGTTTTTCATTGTGATTTTGTCTTCTCCAAATTAAAGTCATGGGGAATGGGGGAGATGACTCAGTAGAATAAGTGCTTGCCTGGCAAGCACAAGGACCTGAGTTCAATTCCTGGTTCCACCAAAAAAAAAAAAAAGGTGAGGCTTTTAACTAAAAATTAAAGAAAAGGAAGGGATGTAAGGACAGCCAACATTTTGTCCCTAGCCAGTCAAGGTAAGTAAGAACTCAGGACATAAGAGAACTTGTACTGTAACTCAGTGGTGTCCCAAATTTTCTGATCAAGCAGATTATGGGGTCACAGAGAAAAGTGATCAATGATGTAGACTGTGCCTGAGGAGAGTCACATGGACAGAAAACATTCTCTCAGGCTTTCACAGAGAGAACACTAGTCAAGCAATGGCCGTGACTCATCCACACGGCTGACACTGACAAAGGGTCTGCAAACTATGGTACAGGGCTTCAGGGTAAATTCTGAGGGGATTTGAGTGATGTTCACAGGTACAGACATTAAATTTCTTGTTACATAGGTCTTGCTTTATCTTGGTCTTAACTATCCAGCAGAAAAATATAAAAACAAAGTATAAAAAGGAAAGCCATATTAATATGCTGAGCTATAAAAGGCTCAAGTCAACAACTTCTGACATTGCCAGTCCTATGGATAACCCACTACTATTGTGGACTACTGAACTGTATTGGATTACTTTGTTGAATTCATGCACCTACAATATTTAAATGACAATGGAATACCCATGTCTGAAAAAACTAAACAAAAAAGAGGATATAAAAGAAGGACCATTTTTTATCTGTATACACAAAATAACTAGGATAGATGTACAGCTGCTTTCTCTTAATTCAGTGAGAAGAAAGATTTGTACTAATAGTGTTTGGGCAAGATATCATGTCTGCATCTTGTACTATGAATAACTACTATGAAGACAATATGCAATGTATTAATTATTGAAACTGTCCTACTAACCTGCTTTGAAACTGTCTCATTGCTATTTGTTTCTTAATAAAATTAATAAAAAAGAGGAAAAAAACCAAAAAACAAGTTAAAGTCATGGAAGGTAGATCCTTATCTAATGTACCAATCTTCCCATGGCCATGTGTTTCAGGTTAAAGGCTGGAGTTCAAATTCTGATCCTCTGGACACTTGTCTTGGTCTACTCACTCAAACAATTTGACTCTTAGTTTTTACATCTATAAAGTGGGCATGATAGAATAACAGTAATTTCAGAGCTATTAGAAGGGTCAAATGAGATGTGCATGTTGGTCTACTTCTCCTAGATTTCTCATTGTCTTGAGATACACAAACTATCAGGAACACTTTTCTTTTGAGGTTCTTCCTATTGCAAATGGGGGGCACGAGTTACATATATCCTATACAGGAAGTCACACACATGTAGACATTGAACAGTCCCATGCAATGCTAAGGGGAAGAGTTTATTGTAAAATATAAGAACTCTTCAAAACTATCTTCTTATGTTTATGATCTGTTGTAGTTACAAGACGGCAACCAATGTTACTGCTCAGCCATAGAGATTAATGTCATCGAAGGAGGAAGCCCAGGCTTTCTTTGTCCTCCCAGCTACATAGTAATCAAAGTGAACATATTTGAGGGGAACTTGAGTCTCCAAACTCTGGGATCAGATAGTCATTTTAAATGCACTCGGGCATCCCTGGACTCATTACAACCAACCCAACCTAAGACCCATTTGTACTCCATAGCATATTTGGGGGTCAACTGAAATTGATATTAGGTTATGCAGGAAGGGATGAAGCATAAGAATTTGGTGACATGCTGCACTACTCCTCACTGAACTTGGACCTAGGATCCCGCTCCTCTCGGAGTGTTCTACACTAAGCACCAACCCCTCAGCACTTCTGGAGACCTCTCCCTTTCTTGCAATATGGCTGCTGCTAATAAAGGCATAAATACTGCAAAGCACTTATTACAGTAATATTATCTTTATATTATCCAGCATTACGAGGCCCTGTGCAGAGCTGGGGAGGCGGGAGAACCTCTTCGGTGCTGTCAGTAATCGGAGGAAGGCATTTTAGTTTAATGATAATGACTTATACTTGCATAGCTGCCCTTATCCCAGAGGACCTCAGAGTACTTTACACACACACACACACACACACACACACACACACACACACTCACTCTGAGCCTTTCTAACAAACCTGAGCCACAGCACTGCTTATAAATAATATATATTCTGAGAGCTGCTATATACTGCAAATGTGAGATATAAATATGTATAAATATAGCAAGTATGATTTTTGCATGTTACATTTGTAATCTTTAAAAAAAAAGTAGTGGCCCATCATGGGTGTGCAGCAGTGAAACAGATTCATAGGAAGCTGAACTTCAGTGCATACTGATTCTATGCAACTGCTTACAGCAGGTACCAGCTTGGGGCTCTTAAAGGCTAAAAAAATTGTTCATGGTATACAGTTGAAGGGTTTCTCTTTCACTGAGAAGGTCATTCTCAGGTCAAGTTCACTCAACCACTTACAGCTCAGGGTCTGGCAAATCCACACATGTGGACACTCCTGGATGCTTATTAAGGTTGATTCTGAAGCTTTGACCCCAAGGTGCCATGTGACCAGGGACAAAGCAGCAACTTCTCTAAGCCTCAGTGGAATCCTCAACACAAATGGCTAGAAGGCTGTATGGTAGCTTGTGGTGTTTTTCTTAGTCTTTTAGGGACTGTACCAGAATTATGTCCTTATGCCTTTTTTTCATGAGAATTTGAAGTTTTTCACCTTAGAGTAGGTAGGATTTACTTTGCTTTGTCATGGATTTGGAGTTTGGCCATGTTTTCCAATTACTGTTGTGTAGCAAACTATTCCCAAACTTACTACTACTTTTTGTACTCACAGTCTCTGTGGGTCAGCAGTTGGGTTAGGGCATAGTGGAGTTGGTTTATCTCTGCTTCAAAATGTCTAGAACCTCATCTGGAAAGACTGGAAGGCTAGAGCTGAGTTCATCTGAAGGGTCACTCTTTCTTACGTTCAAAGCCTAGGCTAACCTGATGATCTAGACAACCAACCAAGGTGTTGTAATGGAACCTCTCTGTGGAGCTTGGGCTTCCTCATAACATGGTGGTCTCAGAGTAGGCAGACCTCTCATATGGCAGCTGAAGTTCCAACTGCCAGTTTCCTAGAGACAAGATGGAAGGCACACTTTTATGACACTGGCTTAGAAATCAGTGTCACTAGAATTGTCCTATGTTGTCAAGGAGTTACAGGTACTCTAGGATCATTAGAGTCTGCCCCTTCAATGGGAAGAAGGTCAGGATCACACAGTGGGAAGAGTATGGAATGGGACATATTGCTGTGTCTCTCTGAATCTATTTCCTATGCTGTCTTATAAGTCAGCAAAAGTCAGAAACTTAACATAATAAACATTTTTATTCTGTCTGTGGAGAAGGAATTTCACTATGGCTTACCTCTCTCCTCTTCTTGGAGTCTCACAAAGCCATAGCCAAAATGTCAGGCAGATTGTACTTCTTTGTGGGGCTCAGGGCCAAGGGCTTGTAGTTATTGGCAGCATTATCATTTAGCTCTGCAATGTCTCCTCAAAGTCCCAAGTTCAGAGGCAGGGCCTCATTGGAAGAGGTAGATCATTGGCGATGTGATCTGAATGGGTATACTTCATCTCTGTGTCCTTGGTTCTCCCTTTGCTTCCTGACCACCATAAATTGTGGGTAGCTAGTGTTTTGTCCCAGTGATGGGAAGGGAAAGTGACTCATGCAGGCGGTATTCAGTTTTCTCACCTGCAAACATGGTAAAGACAGATGGTGGAGACATATGAAGGTGTCTGTGATACCAAAAAGAGCTACATAAATGTTACTCATTATTCTCCAACTGTATTGTAAGATTTCCAAGGTCAGGAGCACTGCATTATATTTATTTGGCACATTTCATAGGCCCGAGAGCAGGACTAAACACATGGGTGAGTGTCAAGAAGCAATGGATGGCTAGATGCATGCACTGAACTGGAGAGATGAATGAGAGACCAGGTCTTAAATCCCAAGAATATGGTAAAGGGCATCAAGGAATGTAAGGGGAAGAAATGCTGTGTGGTGTGTCGCCATCTATCACACATACAAAAGTCAGTTATTGGAGTGAAATACTGTATGGGGGACTTGGCCAAGGAGGGAATGGTTAAACTTTAGGGCAAGAGCACACAGTTTCTGTGAAGAGTAAATAGTTAAACAGCAAGAAGTGTAGATAAGTGAAGCACGTTGTTTCTGGCCATTGTTTTTCCTCTTTCCCCAAGGAAAACTGTCTAGCCTTGAGAAAAGTCTCAACTGGTTTTCTTCTGCTTCTCTCATTTCTACTGATATTATCAATAAAAGCTGGAGAGTTCTCACCTCAGAGCTTCTCCTGAGTTTCCCTCATGCTGGACACTCTCAGTTGAATTAGGCCCTCTGGGGCTCTTGATGATTGAACTAGTCTCATCTCTGAGTAATCACTCATCATCCAGGCCACCATGGTCACACACTGGGACAATATAAGAAATGTGCTTACATTCAAAGACAGTTGAAATGCCTCTGGGGAAAAGTACAATGCGGTGGTGACACCAGGGACTTTGGAATTAGACAGATTTGAGTTTGAATATTGGCTCAGTTCTTTGGTAGTTGAACAACTTTGGGTGAGTCCTTGAACTTCTAACCCTACTGATGGTTTAAAAACTGCAAAAGAGTATAGACAATATATGTGAAAGAGTTGATGGGAATGCTGATGGGAAGTCCAGCATCAGCTGGGCCTATGAGGTACTCTGTGGCTTTAGGCAAGTTGCATAACTTCTTGGGTCCTACATTTCTTTGTATGTAAAATGAGGATAATATTTTTATATGTTTCATCAGGAATAAATGCTATAATGAGTGTAAAGTTTTTAGAATAGTACATGATTCACAGTAAATACTCAGTGAACATTAGCTGTTGCTGGTTTGCTGCATCATCTGCTTTTCTTTCTTCTCTTATTCCTCTTTCTTCTGCTTCTCCCTTTTCTTATCACTAAGCATAATGATATCCTTCCTGTTAGCTATCCCATCTCTTTACTTCTTGAATTAAACAGCCCCTGGGGTGGTTCAGAAATGCTTTACTCTGTTTATTAGCATTTAGTCAATTAGGCCTAGGAGAACTAGGCTTTAGTGAGCACCATTCCTCTCTATTCCTTCCTTTCATATCTTTTGGAACATTCCAGAATGGCACACATTCTACTCAGTAATTCAAGCCAGAAACCCAGGAACTGAAGTTGATGTCTTCCTTTCCTTCACTCCTCACTTCCAAACAATCGCCAGGTCTTGTCTCTTCTCACTGTAGTGTCTATCTGGCACTTGTCCACAGCTCTCCACCTCCATGCCACCATTTGTTCCCAGCTGCCATCATCTCTTGACAGGACATAATCATAGAACCTTACTGTTCTCACTCTTGACATTCTCTTTCCACACAGCAGGCAGAGCAATGGTGCCACTTTCCTATGTGAAATTTTCCAGTGGCTGTCCATTTCACCACACATAAAATCAGAACTCTTTCCCTCATTTCTTCTCATCCGCCTCTTCATTCCTGAGTGGCCAAGGCCCCTTTCCTGCCTCAGATCCTTTGTATTTGCTAATTCCTCTGCTCCAAATGTCTTCTGGTCTCAGTGGTCTCTTGGTTAATGGAAAAAAGCTGGTAGATTGAAGTTGCTTTTGCCTAGGGCTATCCCAAGCTTTTGTCCACCCAGAGCCTGATTTCTAGCTCTGGTTTGTATTAAATACCCCCTCCCATCCCAGCCATCCTCCTAAGCCCCACTTGCTCAGAAAAGCATCTGCTCAGGCATGTGTGCCATGGATATTCTGGGCAAAGCTACTGACTATTCTAATCCACTCTCTGTGTCCCTGAAGCTGGAAGTCTTCAGAAGAGCCACAAGAAAACAGCCAAGAGGTGGGGTGAAGCTCTGAGAACTAATTGAAGAACGACTCCTCTGCGGGGCGTTAATACCTTGCAAAGAAGTGAATCTACTGGCATTTTTTTTAGAGTTTAATAAAAATATATATGCACCGTGAGAAAATCACAGCAATAATTCCTTGCACCTTTGTTCCAAGAAGCCCAAAGCACTCCCCATATATTATCATATTCATTATCCTATTTTCTTCACGTTTCTCATTAATTTTTTTTCGAGGTGATATATTAATATGAAATTCTAAATCACATTAAGGATACCACGAGCCCAACTCATTCTCCTCACCTTAACTCCACCTTTCTCTGCTCCCCTTTCCATCCATCATCCTCACCCCCTTTCCCCACCCAGGGGAGGACAGAGCTGCAGCTGATAAGCAGCTGAAGGGGGGGGTCAGCTAGAAGATTGGAGGAAGGCAGGCACGACAGTGCTGCTTTGTCAGTGGGCTGCTTTCCAAGGCTAGTTACCCAGACTTAAGCCCCTTCCCCAGGGCCACCCAGAGAGACCAGGACCTCTAGGCAGGTCAAGGAAAGGGAGGTACCCTCCCACTCAACACCCCCTTAATGGGTGTAAAGTCTTCTCCCCCTCCTTCCTTCAAGAGGGAAAGAATCAGGCTCATTACAGATATTATCATGCAGCACTTCATATTTCAAAGAGCTTTATAATTGCTAATTAGTTATTGTCAGAGAATATGGAAATGGTGTCTTGCTGGAGTCTTGAAGACCGGAAGGAAGCCTGAGTTCTGGGAGGGGGTCAGCATACCTGGCAGCCCAGCCTGGCCTGCCATACAGGAGGTGTGTCCCATTGAAGATCAGAAGAGTGAAGCTTATAGTTGCAGCCAGTACAGTACCATGGGTTCTGAGCAGACTCAAAACAGAATTCTTAGCTAAAATAAATAAGCATATAAAACCACTTTCCCTTTCCCAGCGTGGTGAGTTTAATTCCCGACATCATGGCTGGACATCATGGCTGGGGGCCACACACAGGAGAACCCTGTTTACATAGTATATAACAGAGGAAAACCTGTTCCAGAAGCTTCCTGAAGACCTCCCCAGCACAAAGATGTCCCAATAAAATTGTAAAGCCCCTGTAGATTAAGCGGGGACAATAAGCATTTTGGTCTCCCTCCCATATTGCGTCAATCTCATTTGAATTTTGTCTAATTCCTCTCAAAAGCTGGAATCAGAAGGGACTCACGGAGGCTGAGTCAGCCTGCCTGAAGATGCTCTCTGCTGTCCAGGATGAGCAGGTAGGATACAGAGAGTGCTGTCCTTGGAGACAGGTAAGAAGATGGGAGCCAAGCGCTAGGAAGCACTCCTGGCTTACAGAGAACCTCTAAGGGAGAGAGCAGAAATCTCAAACACGGATGTGCCTGGCTTTATTCTTTTCTGGCAAAGGGACCTGTGGAGGCTACTCAGTTGTCTTGTTGCACCTCTCCTAATAACTACTAAGAAAAGGTGAGAAGCTAGAGATACACATCTCAGTCTATGTCTTCAGGAAATGCTTGTGTACTAAACCCAAACCTTTGCAGTGAACATGGTCATTTTACCTGGTTCTGGAGGGCTACCTTTGGGATATTGCCTGGTCTTCACACATAACAATAATGGGAATCAGATTAATGTGCCTTGCACCCAATTTCTCAGCACTCTAGTAGGAGAAGGAGCCTTAGCCCTGTACTGCAAATGGTGGTCTTATAAGGAGAATGCAGCCTGCTGCCCAGGCCCACAAGGGAGGAATTACCTGGTGCATCCTGATCAGAAGGGACAGGAGTGGCAGTAGTGGGCTGGGGCATACAGACAAGATTGCCAAGCCATTGAGGAACCAGCATACATATAACCAGAACTTAAAAGCTGGGCCTCCAGGTGCCCAAATGGTAACGAAAAGCAGAATAAGGTCTGGCATCTCCGATCAGTACCTTAAAACTCTAGATCAGATCCCTGCTTCTCTCTGCATATAAGCATTAATCACTATATAACAACTAGAAACACAATACAAATACAAGTACTAGTACAAATACCAATACTAATACACCCTAAACTTACCTGACCCAGCTTATTCCCCTTCAAGTCCGAGACAAGGCTTTCAGGGACATCCAGTTGCCAGCTTTTACAATGCCTTATTTCAGATCTCTCAAGCTATGCCTCCAAGGCTTCCAGTCATTGTCCTGATTTCAGGAGAAGCAGACACTTACACACCACCACCTGATGAGGTCACTTCCCCTCCCACCTCCCAGGAGAAACTGACATCACATGGGAAACAGATTGTCCTTCAAGCCCAACAGAATTCTCCAGAACCATCCTGATGAACCTGTTCTGAGATACTTAACAACTAGACCACAAAGCTTAACCAGGATTGCTTACACTGCCAGCTATGCAAGCCCCATAGTTGTGCAGAACCATCACTCTAAACCTAAAAGTTCTTGTCAACCTCTGGACTATAGATCTGGAACTTCTTCATGTGTGCTTCTCAGCATGGCCATGCTAACTAAAGCTTCTTTCCCTCCTTTCCTCGCTGCGGTTTCCTCCTTCCTTGATCAGTGTTTTGGGACCAGTGACAGAGCCTGGTCTGCCGAGATCTGTAGATCTGAGACATTTGTCCTAGAAACCTAGCAATCTTAGGCCACCCTGGGATGGAGGCAGTGGGGAAGTCTGCCAACCTTCAGGACTCCTGGGTTGAAACAGCTTCACTCTGCTTCTGCTACCTGAGAGCCACAGTGGCTTCTTACCTGCGGCAGCTCTGCTTTGCCTCCTTTTCCAGTCTTGGCCCCTTCTTGGTCCTCCAAGTGGACAGAATGTACCTCCACTGTGAAGATCCCCAGCATCTCATTGCTCACCTCTGAGGGCCAAAGCAGGAAAGGAAGAAGGGCAGTGGAGCTGGAGCAGGCTTACCCCTCAGCCCCATCTCTGGCTCCAACCTCCTGCCAGCTGCGCTATGTTTGCAGTGGAGTGTCTGGGCAAAGGAGCGTAAAGGAAGACAATTCCACCGAAATGTTCTGTGGCCCCTGTTGTAGTGTAAGGCACATTCACACATGCATATTCCTTATCCATTCAAGCACGCCCATGAAGTCACCTGTGACATACTCATGCACACACATGCACACTCACGGGCACACATACAGTCATTCATACATGCATGCTTGCTCACACACTCATTCTAACTGTGTTCTCGGCTCTTGGGTTTTGTTTCTGTTATTGCTGTGGTAAAGTTGTCTGGGTCAGGGCTGGGACAGAAGGTGGAAACAGGAGAATAAGTCCATTTCCTCTGCATCCCAATTGCTCTCCTTTGGGACTTTGACTGGGCCCATGGCAGGGGGAAGTGGAACTGCAGGGTTGAAGAAAGCCAGGAAGGAAAGAAAGCAGAAGGTGAGGAGCAGTGCAAGGGGCTTTGGGAACACAGTGTCTCCGTTCAGGGTCAGGGACATGGAGTGGGAAATGGTAAGGAGGGAGACAAACACCATGGCTCCTCATCTGGGAGTCCCAGCAGGAAGACACAATGCAGCCCAACTAGAGGTTTGAGGCTCGTATTGACCTCTTGCGTAAGCTTGAGGCAAGAGGTCACCAACATCTCCACGTTTCAGTTTTCTTAGTTCTATGGTGAGGATCATGTTTGTCTTTCAGAGACCTTAGAAAGAGAAGCAAGCTTGGTGAGGCTAGTGTGAAAGACAGCCTCAGCAAATGGCTCCAACTGTCACTGGTGCCTAAATGAGACAGGAATTTGGAAAGTGTCAGTTCATGACCCCATTCGCGGGGGACTGCAAAGGGCATTGCCTTCCTTTACAGTGAAGTCACACCTCTCATGACTCTAGTTGTTCAGTGTTGGAGGTTACAGTGCGAAGAAAGATTCTGGTTGTAGGCTTTTCTGTCATCCACAGAGAGAGAAGGGCTGGACAGAATGGTAAATGAGGTCAAGACTCTGTGCGAGAGGGTGACTCCCAGGACCACAGTCAAGAAGAGCAGACATGCACATTTTTCTTTCTGCTCCTGCAAGAGTAGGCTTCTAATGGTTTGCAACATGGTCAGAACCATGAGGTGGGACGAGAGACACAGGCACTTGCTGGTGCATGCCCCTGTGATGCAGGTAAAGGTAGAATGCCAAAGTGCACTTTTGTGGCTAGCTGCCTCAGAGACACGGAGCCGCCTTCACAGCTGTTGTCCTGAAAGGGTGATCCCATCTCTCTTCTCACTCATCTTTTGTGAGTATCCTGAAGAATAGAGTACTATGTGCGGAGAGATCACTGTCAGTGTGGTAGCTGAAGGCTCAGGTTCTGAAGACCGATCTCCTACGCTTCAGTCCTGATCCTGCAACTTGCCAGCTGTGTGACTTAATTCCAAGGGGCTTGGTCTGCTCATCTGTAAAATGGGAGAACTTTGCCCGAAGCTGGGCCCATAGCAAATGCTACTGCAATGATGTTGAAACCAATTATGATTCTACTCCTCTGCCAGTTATGCTGCACGAAGAAAAATTCTCAGGAGAGTAGATTAGCTGTGGTTTGAGGTGAATAGCAGCCCTCTAGAAGGGGAACCCAGGGAACTTGGGCCAGTCTAAGTGTTGGGGAGCCCACAGATCTAACTGTCTCCTCCTTGTAGAGTTGTTGCTCTCCTCTCATTTCTCTTTCCTCTTTCCTCTGCCCCACCTCCCTGGGCTCAGCATCAGCAGTTTTCCCTTGAGCTTCTGTTTCCACAAATCCCGCACAGAGCATTGTCAAAAGCATGGAGCCACAGCCAATTGGCCCTGCTGTTTCCCTAGTGCTATCCATTACTAGCTACTCACCCTCCAGCCAGCCATGAAACTTGCCAGAAACTCAGTTTTCTCATATAATAATTGGAAATAAATCAGCTGCCTCTCGTCCTCCTTAGGTATTATGAAAGCTAGGAATGCTGGTGATAGAACTTTGCAAGTTGGAAAGCACAACTTTGATAATGTACAAGACACCAGCACATTGAATCTTCTAACTGAATCTTCACTCTCTTTAGGACCCTTCCTTGCTTAACTATTTTTCAAAGGGAGACATTTAACACTTCTGCTTCTTCTAGTAAAAGTCTGTCCTTCCATGCATTGGTCAGCTATTACTGTGTAACAAACGCTCCCAAGTTTAGTAGCTTGTGTGATTCTACTGATCTGAGCTGAGCTAGACTAACTTACTTCTGGGGCCATAGTCAGCTGCAGAGTATCTAACAGGCTTTGGTGACTGGGCCTGAGCTCTCAGATATCTGGCAGCTTGAACTGGAAAAACTGAGCCAGCTCTCTTCTTCAGTAGCTACCTCTGTCCTATTCTAATGGTGAAAGCACAGGGACAAGGTTGAGGGGTCCCAGTCTGCAGAAATGCATATGTGCTTCTCTCAGCTTTGCTGGTGTCTTGTGCATGTATGAAGGCACAGAAGTCCTGCAGGTCTATGTAGGGAACAAATGTGTGCCTCTTTCACTGCTTCTGGATTTGCCCTGGAGGCCAAAATGCTTCCTACATGCTCCAGCACACTCAGAACAGCCCTGATATGCAGACCCCTTATGCACTGCACAGTCTGAACATCCTCATGTGACAGTCTGGAGAGAACTCGTGTCAGAAAAAACACTGCTCCCCCTAGAGCTTCGTTTTTTCTCATCTGTAAAATGGGCCAGTGGCTGTGTTGACTTCTACAGTGGCGATCCAAAAAATAACATGAGCTAATTCACAGGCAAGCAATTCTTAAGATTACGACAGCTTCAGATGTTCAAGCTCTTATCAGAGATAAAAATGGACTCTGAGTGGACAAGTTTCAACCAGGGAACCAGAGAATAAAATTCAGAAGAGGGGAGTAGGATCCCAAAGGGGAGAAGACATCAAGAAAGAAAATTGGGGCTCAGTAATTAAGAAGATCCAGAAGGGCAAAGAGAAGCAGAGGGGGTAACTGGGAAGGGCACTGGGCTGGGGGTTTGATGACCAGTCTCATGGGATAGAGGGAAAGCAGGCAGCTGAACGCTGGACCTGAGCTCACTTGGGACCTAGAGGACCACAGCGAGACAGGGCCCCAGGGCGGCAAGAATGAGAGGCTAGCATCGTGTTTTGCTCTTCTCTTCCACAGGTGCGTGGGCATGCAGCGCCTCCTATTCTAGAACTTCTGTCCTCGAGCTGTCTTGGCGACAGGCTGTTCCCCCTATCCAGACAAAACGACTCCCCCAGCCAGAGCTTTTCTCCCCTTTCCTCTCTCTTGCTCTCTCCCCCTCTTCGGCCAGCCCCCATTGATCCAGACTGCCACTGGCAGGCGGATTAGAGCACCGCCTTCAGCTCCGCGGAGCCCTGCAAGCCCCTGCGGCCCCAGGACACCAAGCTCTGTCATCATTGGAGGACTCTGGCCAACAGGGCCTCCCTTCCAGTCTCCAGCCCTTCAGCGGGTGGGGATGCGCGCAGCAAGCACTGTCCGGAAACCCCAGCACCCAAAAGGACACGCAGCATTATTTTCCAGGGGCGCGGAGGGCTCTGTGACTCCAGGCCCTTCCCTCATCTGCCCTGGCTTGCCGGGACAGACCAAGGCTGGCTGAGGGCATGGCGGGGGTGAGGGTGGTGATCCTCTAGGAGTCAGGGGTGGGGTGGAGCGTGAGAAGTGGGTGGCCAAGGGGCGGGAATAGGAAGATCAAGCACAAAAGGGGGAAGGAAGGACACGGAGGGGGAGGAAGAAAAAGGAGGAGCAAAAGGAGCAAGCTAGGGACAAAAGGAAAGAACAGGACAGGGACGTGGGATGGGAGCAAAAGAAACTGAGGAAAAGAAAGAAAAAACAAAGGAGAGGGCAGAAAGAAAGGGATAGGAGGAGTGGAAGAAGCAGGAGGGAGAAGAGCTGGGAGTGAGTTCAGTAAGGCAGGTAGAAAACCGAGGGCAGGGGAGGTTGAGAGAGGAGAGGGGACGCAAGAAGAAGCGTGAAGGTGTGCTAAGGGGCGGCAAAAAGGGAAGGAAATGGAGAAAGAGGGAGGACAGAGCGGGAGGGGAGCGGGCAGAGCAGGCTGAAGAGTCTGTACTCCGCTTCTTGTCCCATTCCAGTCCAGCCTCATGCCCCCGTCGTAAACACACACACACACACACACACACACACACACACACACACACGCAGAGTAAAGGGTGAATAAGGGGAGAAGGGCTGCAGAGAAAAGCTGGCTCTATAAAACAGTTGTAAAGCGGTGCACCCTACCCTTGGACATGTAAGTAATTAGTGACAAAAGTCCTGGCCCGCTGCCCATCTGGACAGGCCAGGAGAAGAGTCAGGGGAGTGCAGGATCAAAGCTGCAGGCTGTCCATTCTGGGTCCGATGGAGCTTCTCCAAGCTGGTGGCAATCAACCCTGAGAAGTAGGAGCTGCAGGTATAAAATGGAGATACTGTAATGTAAATGCCTATTTTACAGGGATGTTAAATTAAATTAAACAAAGAAATACGTCACAGGATATGCAGTTGGTGTCCCACCTGGACCTCTCCTCTCTTCACCTCCAGATGCTAAGCATTAGCAGGGGCCTTATGCAAACAGACTTGGGGGCTTATCTTCCTTGCCCTTTGAGATTGTTGGCAACTGATGCTTGCAAAGGGGGGTGTGTTAGTACAGAAATCTCCCCTTGCTTTAAAGTGCTCACTAAAAGGTACTCACACATTCCAGAGCACCTCACTGGCTTCCTGCCCTGGGCTCCATTTCTAGGGAACCCCAGCTAAGACAGCACCTTCCTGAGGATTAGGTGCCAGTGAACTGGGATGAACAATGGGCCTGAGGTTGAAGTATGAGTACCCAGAGGTGAAAAGAGTGCCTGCAGCCCTGACCCTCCCCAAAGGAACCCTGCCAGGGGGGATGGGAGCCCGTGGGAGGATCCAGGCTGCTCTGCACAAGGCTCACCACTCCTACGAGGATTGGAAGAAAAACTTGGGTAGGATTCAAAAGACTTCACATAAAAATGGGCTGCATGGGATGTACCCCAATGCTACCGTAGCTTCCTGGGATATTGGGCAGCCACCAGCCCTTGCAAACCAGGTTGACTCTGTGCAGCACACATTCCAAAATGACCACTTTGTGGCATTCAAGATGGGAGGTGCAGAGGAGAGAATATGGCTGATCTCAGGTACATGTGGGGATAGGGGTGTTGGAGAACCATTTAAGGGATGAGAGAGGGTCAGGACACTGTTGAATGGGAAGGTGCCCACAAAGCTTCCATTCTGTGTGCAATTAGTGGAGGGTTGCCATCATTTACATAAGATTCATAAATTTGCATAAAATTGCTTGGGGCCCTAACCATCAGTATAGAAAATAAAATAGCGTGAGTCAATTAGTGGGCTTGGCTGCTATTAGAGCAAACCTAGTATTAGAGACACTCCTTTTCCTGACTGGAACAGCATTGCATTGGCAGAAAGGCAGCTGGGGCACAACATTCCCTTATCTCAGCACACCAGCTCAGCTGCTAGGGAAGGGCCTTGGGGAGAAAGACCCCCTGCACCCTGGCCAAGGAAAGACAAGTCAGTTACACAAGCGGAGACAAGCAGGTGGACACTGAGGGGTGAAATCGGAGCGTGAGCCAGTGCATGCAGGCAGCAGTTCAGGGTTGCTCAGGGAGGCAGGTGGGAGAGGACGTGGAGTGGGGAAGGAGATGTGTGGAGTAAGGTCCCAGTGTGTGTGACCGTCACAGGAGGGACGCTGGTCAGCCTAGCCCTGTGTTTCTCTAGACCCTTTGTGCCTCTGACCTGAGCTCAACACACATTTGATTCCCTGAACACTGACAGAGAGGAAACAGGCAGAGAGGAGGAAATAGAACTTCCGAGCACTTTCAGCTTTGCACAGGCAAAACCGGCAAATGGCCAATCTGGGTGCTTCCAGCTCCCAAGGCCTACAGCATCCATCCGGCATGCATGCCACCTGGTATCTGGCAAGAGCACAATAAATACTTATTTAATAAATGACTGATGTATGTGGAGATGAGCTTTGAGAGGAGGTGAAGGTCAACCTGAGGACCTGAGTGCTTAAGGGAAAACAGGTTAAAAGTAAGCCACAGGATGCAATTTCCTTCCAAACAAAAAAAGAGAGAAGAAAAAGAAAAGAAAAGAAACAGAAAAACAAACCCTATCAGTCATCCTGGGAGTCTTGGAAGCTGTAACTAAATCATGACGCTTCTGCCCCGTGGTAATTTCTGTGAGCTGGGCTTTCCGTTCCTCTTTGGTGATTCCCATCATGCCCTCTCTGCTTGCTGCCTTCTGCGCCCTGCTAGCTTCCCCTGCAGGCCCAATTGCAGCTCTGGTGTGGAACCTGAAGGCCCTGGTGAGTCAGCCATGGCCACAGCTAACGAGGCCGCTGAGCTTGTGCAGCCAGAGCTCTTTGTCCACTGCCAAACACACAGGGCTCTTAGCTTTCAATCCCATCCACTCGCAAGCCTTTGCTGATGAATCACCAATTTCTCTCTCCCTCTCTTCCCTCCTCTTTTGCATTGACCCTGCTGGTTTATACTAATACTCAGGACTTTTTTTTCTCTCTGCTCTCTCCCTGAACCTCCTCTGCCCTCGGAGTCACTTAATGAATCAAATTGCCCTTCGACTTGAATTACGGGGAAAGCAGCCTCACCTACTACCAGCAGTAGATGGGGTGGCTGCCCCCAGATCTACACTAGACTTGTCCCAATGACTCAGAGTGGATGTTTATTTTTGAATCCTACATCCTTTATCTGAGAAAATGGACTACCACCGATGGGAAACAATTACCTACCACTTACCCCACAGGGCTGATGGGAGCAGATGGCACATGCGACGGAGAAGCAGCACAGTGCATTAATGTCATCAGCAACGATCACAGCCATAATGAGTCCACATGACGGGGACCGAAAATGGGAGAGAGGAAAGAGCAACAGCTGGGCACTTCTTCAGCCAGATCTGTTTGCAGCCACCCCAATGTCTTGTTCCAGTTTTGCTAATAGGCAGGGGACAGTGTGAAACTACAAGCAAGCTACAGAAAGCAGAGGCTGCTCTCAACCCTGGTGGTTATTAGGGAGCTGCTGTGCAGGGAGCCTATGGTGACTCATTGCTTACCTGGACCCACCCAGCGGCTTTCTTGTGCTGGGATTGAATAAAGTGTGTGTGTGTGTGTGTGTGTGTGTGTGTGTGTTCACTAACTATGAGTTCTGCCCACAGGAAATGCACAGTCAGTCATGATAAGGTCTGTAAAAGAAGCATAATGTTCAATGATAATACATAAGAAGAATGAGTAAGAAGACAAATAGTGACACCGCATAATTTAGTGAATTTGAATGCCATGATATGAGAGACTATAAAGACAGTGGACAGGTGAATGTCTTAGCAATAGAAAGGACAAAGATGAGGACTAGGAACCCAGCCAGCATCTCTGGAACTTCAAAGGTATCTGAGCAGTGTTATGGTTTGTGTCTAGTTGTCCTCCCAAAGCCTCATGTAGTCCTGGGGCAGCTTCTAGAGTTTGTGATTAATTCATGATCCAGTGCTGGGATTATGGGTGTGACTGCTGCTGGGATTATGGGTATAAGTGTTCCACCTTGCCTGGGGTGGATAGCCTGAATGTAATGTAAGGGAAACAGACTTGCTCTCTGTTGTCACCTGATGCCACTGCTCCACCCATTTACCTTTGCTCTTTTCTGTGCTCCACCACCATGAACTGCTGCCCCCTGCAATGTGCCACTCTGCCTTGGAGCCAGCTGAGGATGGACTAAAACCTTCACAAACTGAGCTAAATAAACCTTTCCTTCTTTGATTTTGGGCATAGGGGATTTTGTCCCAGCAACGAGAGAAAAGTAACTGAGACAAGCAGAAAAAGGAAAACCACCCAGCTCAGCCACTCACCCAGGCCCTTGCAGCTTGCACTACCTCCAGAACATTGCTGCCCACGCTGGTTCTCCACTACCTTCTCTTTTGTCATTCTCAAAGCCCAGAGCAATGCAAAGCTGCCTTATAATCCTGTCTTCCTTGCTTGCCAGTGCCAAATTATGAGCTCAACACCATTGTCATGAACCTTACAGTCTTAGCACAGAGAACCTAGATGGACAATTCTTCAAAACAAAATTTGGCTTTGAACTTGGTCTTCTCCAACCCTAGCTTCTCATAAATTACCTGGCTTCCAGTAGAAGAACCCACAGTGTCTATGCTGTTTCCTTAGAGCAGCAGAGACAAGGCTCCCCACCAAGTCCATCTAATCAGCATTAGAAATCTGAACAGCTCACAGCCTGAAGTCTCAAAATTCCTGACATTTCTGAGACTCAGCTGGGTTTTCAGCTCTATGTTTTAGGTTGACCTTATAGCTTTAACTCTACAGTTCCTGGCTCCCTAAATCTACTATGGGAAGAGGCAGATTTCATTTACTACTTGTAATCAACGGAGGTGTCTGCTGGCACCTGCCTTCAGGCCATGAGTGGACTCTTGAAGTGCTACCAAAAGATTCAATAGACCATATTGACTCCCAGTAAGTTGGACCATTTATATGAGCATCAAATTTTATAATAATTATTTAGAAAACTAAGACCAGGGAAGGCAAAATTTGGACACAAACATAGGGACAAGATCTTGAACAATCCCTTCCTTTGGCAGAAATAGGAAACTGTGGATCAGAGGAGATTGATGACTTGTGCAGAGTCTCCGGATTTATGATTATCTGACTCCTCCGAGCATCCAGGCCTTTGGACTGAAGACTTAAGCATTATTACAAGATGTACTTTATCACATTACTATCTGTTCTTATTTCATGTCACAACATAGATTTCTGTGAAATGTTTTGTGTAAACAAGGATGATATTTAACAGTATTAAGAGCCTCGTAATTCAGTTTGTCTTCATTTCTTCATATTTTTTAGTTGCTCTGAACAGTGAAGAGCTCCTCAACCAACCAGTTCTGGGTTCTGTCTCAGCTACTCCCCTGCAATGTCTCTTTGCAAATTCCTATTTGTTGCTACACTCACAAGACACTTACCAGACCTCATTTACTTAACACTTGGCAGCATTTGACACTCCTGACCCCCAGCCCCTTCCGGGAATGGTCCAGCCCAGGGCTACTCCCAGTGTGAGGTTTGCTAAACAGAACACCAGCAAGTAAGGAGAGCTGTTGCCCATCTATAAGGGAATTTTTCTGGAAAACTGAGGATGGAGCACTGCAAGTCTGAACTCAGACTGGGCAACTTAGTGACTTAGCAAGACTGTTTCAAAAAGAAAAAAAGGAAAGAAAAACAAAAAAGGGCTACTGATGCAGCTTCTGGGTTCAATCCCAATATCATAAAAAGGAAAAAGAAGATGATTACAAAAATGAGCATAAAGCAAGCATTTATAGCAATGTGATAGGGTAATTTTCCTTCTTTCTTTTTTCTTTTTTATATTTTAGTAGATGTCTACAGGGTCTCACTATGTAAATCAGACTCTTAGTGATCTTCCTGTTTTCAGCCTCCAAAGTGCTGGGATTACAGGGGCACACCACCACACCCAGTCTCAATCGCCATCTCAGCCCACCCAGTGGGCAAGGCTGGCACAGCATGCCTGGGATTGAACCCCTGTCCCTACATGTGCCTAAACAGGTGCTTTAGTCTGCTGAGCTATCTGGTCAGCCCTTATGATAAGGTACTTTCTGTCTTCTGAATCTATCACTAAAAAGCAATCCAACATGGGGTTTATGTTTTGAATGTCTTTTTGTAGGGTTTTTTTGTTTTTTCTGGTGGTAAAGATTGAACCCGGAAGCATTCAAACTGTGAATTACATCCCCAGTTATGTTTATTTTTTTATTTTGAAACAAGGTCTCATTAAATTGCCTAAGGAGCAGTTCATGTTTAAATTTTTTTCATCTCCTTATTAATTTCTTTTTCTTTTTACCAATTTTGCATGCTTATATCTGGCAATCTAAACAACTAATTTGAAGACAATATTATGTAATATAACAACAAATTCAACAAACTGTTGGATTTCTATTATCTTGTTTAGTGAAATTCTGTGTCATTTATAATTTTTTATTATTTTTTATTCACTTTAAAATTAAAATTAAAATTAAATTGCCCAAGGTGGGCTTGAATCTGCAATCCTGTCCCAATTTATGTAGTATGTAGCTGGGATTATAAGAACATACCATTGTGCTCAATTTTTTCTACATTTTTAATTCCTTTTCATGCATCTTAGTATATTAGCATCGGTCAGTGACACAGGGAGAAACTCTGATCCTTTTCCTTAGATAGTAAGAAACAGTACTATAGCCCTTATCTGTCCCGACTCCAACTTTCCTGACTTCCCTGTCTTTACTGTTTTCAAAAATCTGCATGATGTTTTCATCTGTCTCACCACCCCAGACTTCCCCATCCCTGATGAACTCCTGGACATTTATTGGAGCCCAGCAAAGAGACCGCTGCCTCGGTATGGCGCCTCAGGGCCGCCCCCATAGCAGTCCATATGAGACTCTATGGAGGCTGTAAAGCACCACTGTGTTCCCAGTCCATAGGCCAGGGCCTGGCACACAGGCGAAGCCTGTCGAACCTCTGTGATGTGATGAGTTTCATGCGAGTTAGCCACAGGCCACGCTCTGGAGCACTCCATTCATCAAGCTCAAAGCCCTTTTCCTTCCCCTCATTTTCTCTCCTTTTCTTGCCGTCCCTAGTATTTTCAGTAGAAATCTTCTTTGTCAAAAATTAATGGTGAATTAGTGGTACAAGTGGTTCAAGTTAAAGCCAGAAGGTCCAAGACTGCCAACTCTCCTACAGGGTGTATGGCTTATCTTTCTGGGGAGAAGAAGGAACAACAGTGCTTCTCCACCCAGAGAATTCAATGTCTTTGTACACCAGGAAATTGCTGGCTAACGGGAACGAATTGTCTCACCTTGGTTTAAGTGCAGAGAAGGAGACAGGGCTGAGATTTGTCTTGGCCAGCAAGAGTGACACCTGCCAAATGGAATGCCACAGCCTTTCCACTCCTGTGCTTCAACATCCTGTAGGGTAAATGAATAGCAGGCAGGGTGACCCATGGGGCTGAGGAGGGGGCACTTATTAGTGATTGTATAGTTCACTGGAAATAGAAATGTCAAGTGTTACTATTAATAGTCAGGTTTCCTCTGCTCTAGCTTCCAAAGTCTCTAATGCCTTCATTCCAGACCCTTCAGAAAGTAACAAGCAACATAATTTGGAGGAAAAAGAGAGCTGTAATTGTAGTGTGCTTCGATATGGAAAAGTAAGATGCAGATGAATGTGCTGGCTTTCTACTGTGACTCTGAAGATTGGGTTACTCATGAGAAAGTTAATGCTTCAATATATAAAAGTGTAAAACTCTGACATTGAGAAAAATTTAAAAACAAAGGACAAATGAAAAGATAGATAAAATATTGTTTTACACATACAAGGATTATAAGAGCATCCTTAATATGTAAAGCGCTCTTACAATCAACAAGAAAATGAGGAACACCCAAATGGAAAAATGAGATCAACTATATATGAAGACTGAAGAGGTTCCCTCTCACTGGTAATCAATGAGTTGCTGAATAAAATAGCATTGTGGATGTTCTTTCACTGATCATATTGACAAATGCGAAACACATTTATTATACCAAGACAAAGCTAGGGGAAATTGGACATTTGCCATTAACACTGTAAATAGGTAAATTTTTTCTGAAGAACCATTAATTTGGCAATGCCTAACATAAGTCTCGTTCTGTGACTCACACTTTCTACATTCAGGAATGAATCCTAAGGAATAATCAAACAAGTATATGAAGAAAGACATATGCAACAAGACAGATAGTCTCTGTAATATAGGTAGCAGGAAAAATATAAGCAATCCAAATGTGTATCATTAGCTAATTGGTTTAAAATACAGTGGAATACTACGTAGTATTAATGGCTTAATATCATCGATACAGAAAAGTGCCTGTGGTGTGTCATGGCCTCTAAATGAAAACAGAAAGCTAGAAATGGGGGAGCATAGAACTAGCTGATTCTTGAAGATTTTTAAAATGTTGCTGTGTGTATTTAGGGAAGTGTCTGGATAAAAGTGTTCTGCAGTCCCTTTTGACTCATGAGATTACAGGTGGTTTCAATTTTCTTCTTTTGCATTAGTCTAAAATTTATTGGTATTTTTACAATGACAATATCTAGTCATTATTGAAAACTATGTCGTAGGAAACACCTGGTCTGCTTATTCTGGTTGTTTCATAGAAGTACAACAAAAAATATAGAAGTCAAAATGTGGAAGTGAAAACACGTAATCACTGATGAATTTGCTTGTACCTTTCTGGAATTGCGAGTTCACAATTCATGGTAAAATCCACTCACCCTTTTTGTGGATGCTTCCCTTACCCTAGTAGCTCCAGCTTTTGCTTTTGAAAACATCTCAGAACAATATATTACATTAGCTGCCCTTGAAACCATTATTGGGGATAATACTTGTATTTTTATTTTTTTTAAATAGCTAGTAAAAAATAATTGCCAATTAACTCATAAATTCTTAATGATAAAAGAATCTCTCTCCAGGGACATACATTATGCTCTCAAATCTTGGAGTGAAACTAAGTGGGGAGGGCTCAGAGAGCCCATCTCTAATGCCATCACTCTTGACAAGGGCACAAGATACCCGTCTCTTGGGTGGCAGCCAACAGCCTCACTTGTGTCTCTAGGCGATCTTCCCACAGGCCAACTCTGGCTAGATTCTTATAGGACCCAATCAGGATGATTTGGGATACCAAAGGGTTTGCTATTTAAGGCTTATGTTGTCTTATTCCAAATGTTAGGACAGAAATCAGAAGGGTTTGCTAATCTTTCTCTGAGCTTTGTTAGAGAAATATGAATGCAAAAGAATCACAGTTTCCTACTATATTATTATCATCAGCAGGTATGCATATATGGGTATCTCATGTACATTATGTGTTAGACAGCTTTCTGTTACTGACACATACCAGAGATAAGCAACTGCAAAGGATGAAAGCTTTATTTTGGCTCGTGCTGTCGGTCCATTGTTGGTTGACTGCATTTGTTTGGGCCTGTGGTGAGCAGAGCATCCTGGTGGGGAGCATGTGATGGATCAAAGCTGCTCACCTCATGGTGGCCAGGAAGGGGAGAGGGAGGAGGGGCTGAGGTCCCACAATCCCCTTCACAGGTACACGTCAGTGACCTTTTTCTTTCACTATCTCTTAGTAACTCCATGGGCTGTTGACCAAACCTCTAACACATGACCCTTCGGGGACAGTCCAGATCCAAACTATAGTACATTACATGTTAATTCAAGCTGTATGAAATATTGAATTCTTTTTGACCCTGTGCAGTAGGAATTTGCAAGGTTCAAGGCATTCTATTTTGTTAATTTAGTAGTAGCTGGGCAACATTATACTGTTACACGAATGAAACAGTCACTGCTGTTCTGAGGATGTTGTTGTTGCCTTTGTAGAGCAGCACGGCATATCTCTTTTGAGGGAAGCAGAGAAGCGAGCATGTTGAGCAGATTTCCTGCTGACTAATGTACACCGGTGTGTACGTGTGTGTGTGTGTGTGTGTGTGTGTGTGTATGTGTGTGTGTGTCTCTTTAGAAACTTCATGGAAAATCATACCTCATGTTATTAAAAATTAGTCTTAGTCTACCTTCAGACTGTGCCCTGACTGATAATTGCCTGGTTGAAGTTGATTTTTTGAGTTGCTTTGCTGAGAACTTGTACCTTTTTAAAAAGGAAAAAAAATCCCAGATGACATTACTATATTACTTTTGATTGTACTCATTAGTGCTCTGCTGATTCTCCTTGGGCCTTTTCATTCTCTGACAGCAAGTCAGAGACGTTAAGCAACCACCCAAGGTCACACAGCTAATTAGTGCAGAGCTGGGACTAGAA
Source organism: Octodon degus (assembly GCF_000260255.1). NCBI lineage: Eukaryota > Metazoa > Chordata > Mammalia > Rodentia > Octodontidae > Octodon > Octodon degus. The sequence continues at coordinate 3,275,381 of NW_004524808.1, forward strand.
CCACAGTCTTTCCTGCCTTTTCGCCTTGCAGAGGGAGTGAGAGTGGTTATCATCAGCTCCCGAATGAAGGCCAGGTCAGCTAAGCTAAACAGCAGGGCTCGAAACAAACAGCCTGGAAGGTCGGAAGGAAAATACCATCAGCTGACAAATTATAATGATTATTATTAATGTTATAATTCATATGCTATGTCTGCAGCAGAAAACACCGGTTTATTTAAAATGCACATAATAATTTGAGTTTGCTCTAACATTTATTTTCTGTCTAAATTATTTTTAACTGATATGAATGCAAAGACTTCTGAAGACAAAAAGCTAGGCTTTTTAAAAATCCATAACCTTAAATTAAGACCACATTTATTCACACTGCTGCTTGCAGCCCAGAACTTTCTCCCTTTTAACCCTTCAGTGACATCAGAAAAGCACATTTCTACCTCTTCTTGACCCAGTTTTTAATTTTTTTCCTGGTAACAGCTGCATTGGAAGACCAAAGTACAATGCATTTGCAGGAAGAATCCTAATGGGATTTTTAGTAAACTGACCCGATCAGCTCCCTTCCCCAGTTAAAAAAGTGCCTCTAATTGATCTCTATGTAGAAACAGCAGCTGGTGATGAAAACACTGTGCTCCACTGGGTAATTATTTTAGCAGGACAAGCACTTCTGTCGTGATAAGAAGGGCAGCAGGACCTGGAGTGAGACACATAGGACAGACAGACAGAGATAACAGGCGACAAGAAGCTGACTGCAGGACCCACAGCCTCATAACCTTAAATGGCAAGTTTCTGATAACCGTGATGGATCGGATCCAGGTGGGGGCCCAGAGGGGCTCTGCTCAAAGCTGCACAATGTGGAGGGTCAGAGAAGGGATGCTCCCTGGGCAGCTTGCCCTTGCCTGGAGCTTGGTTAGGGGGCGCTGTGGCGCTGCAAGAGCGGCTTCGCCAACCCTGCAGAACCATGGGCTGGCTTCCCAAGCCTGCCTGCCTGCCTGCCTGCCTGCCTGCCTGCCTGAGGTGGTTAAAACTCCCATAGCTCTTTTGGCAAAGAGTAGGTGGGTCCTGGCCAGGTTCCAGTTTGGGTAATTACAGCCTGTCAACCTAAATTCCCTCCAGGATTGCAGTTAAATATGGTACCCGTCTTCACAATTAAATTTTAGCTCTAATAGGACACTCGATTGTCATGTTACGTGACAGTTAAATAGCGGCCACATCGTACCCCAGAGGTAGCTGCACGTTTGTGGTGACTACAAAGAGTTCGCTGGGTGTGATAAGTGACCTGTCTGGACGGACTGGAGAAGGGGAGCTCTTTCTGCTAAATGGTAGTTGGTCACTACAGGACTCTGCTCATCTGTAAATGTTATTCAAATTCTTTCAAATAAAGTTTTTAAAAAACTATAGAGAGCACTTAATTACTCCAACAATTTACAGTTCTTTCACGCAGATATATAGACCAAGATGTTAGACTGGTGCAGAACAGAGGAGGTCTCCAACTATCATTCATTCATCCGTACGTCACCTCAGGCAACCTCACTTTTTTCTAAAATGTGTCATGTGTGCTTTCTCCTCCTCTGCCTGGATCCTGGCTTCCTCCCACAGTCTGGAACCCCTTTCTTTTGTTCCCTTTTTATCTTTTATCCTAGCAAAGTGCAGCAACTCTGTCACTCCCTTCGCGCTATCTCTCCTAGCCTTCCTTCCATCTCAGTGCTGGCCTCCATGCCATGTCACTGTCATCCTTGTGGGGTGTTTATTGAAATCTCTCTTATAATAAAACATTTGCACACCTAGCACATGCACTAAACTGAAGCTCCTTGAAGCCAGGAGCCTTGATTGCCTCTTCTCTCTGAGCACAAGGCTTAATAAATATTACTGAAGACAAAAGGAAGGTTCTTCTCTTTCCAAGGGCAAAAGTGATGATGTTTACTGTTTGCCACAGCAGATCTTTGTTTTAAGCACCCGACATTTATTAACTCATGCAAACCTCACCTTTAATAATAAAGCATTATTATTACTGCCTCCATTGACAGAGTTGGGGAATTGAACCCAGAGCCTTCATACTGAGCGACCTGCTCAGCCTTTAAAAACATTTTTCTTTATTTTATTTTGAGACAAGTTCTCGCTAAGATTCCCAGGTTAGATGGGAATTTGCAGTCCTCCTGCATCAGCCTCCTAGAATGCTAGAATTACAAGTGTGTGTAGCCATGCCCAGCTTTAGGTGCCATTTTTACACAGGAATACTGAGAGATACAGAAGTTCAATGACCTTCCTAAGGTCCCACAGCAGCCAGTTGGTGGTGACACCGAGAGTGAAACCAATGAAGACTAGCTCCAGAACCTCTACCCCTCTGCTGCTGTATAGTATAGGTTTTTAGTAAACTGTATCAATATCCTGCTTGTCTTTGAAATGTCAAATCAATCCAGGTCTGAGAAAATGCAAGTGTTTTTCTGCAGGGCTAAGTGCAAGGATGGGAGAAGTAACTCATCTGTCTCCATTTTACCGGGGCTATCCTAAATAAGGAGAGTGCTGCATTCCGAAATCCACATTCCTGTTTGTCAGTTTCCATCCTTGGGCAATTATTTCACACTGAAAATGAGAAGGTGATAATCTAAAGTATTCACAGCCAGTTTTGCCTACAGAGGTGTGAGCGAGGAGGAAGATAACATGTTGTGATTAGAGAGGGAAGAAACAAACCAGTGATTGCGATGCAGAAGGAAGGGGTCAGCCTCATTATTCTAATGCATAGTTTTCTGCACCCATAGAAATATTTTATTCCAACAAGTTAATTCCTTTAAGTGTTGAGCGCTGAGTGTGGCGGACGAGATTATCTTCCTTAGGTTCCTTGCTTCTGTCTCCCCACCCTGCTCAGGGAAGGATTTCTGCAGCTCACCTCCTGCAATTAGAAACAGCCCCACAGGGCAGAGGTGCAGCCTGCGTTCTGAGATACTCTTCTGCTGCTGAAATAAAAACAGCCTTTGAGAATATTCTCCTGCCAAAATCATTTTAGCATTTCACTGTCACACAGTGAGAGAGAGAGAGAGAGAGAGAGAGAGAGAGAGAGAGAGAGAGAGAGAATTTTTTCCTTATGCAACCGGCAAGACCTCATGAGTCTTTCCTGTGTACAAGGAAATTAATTAATTTCTTTTTTATTTTCGTAAAAGGGAACCATAAAAACACAGTTCAAGATGTTACATTTTCATAAGGAAGAAGTCTCCATTGTAAATGAGTTCCTCTTTTAAGACAAGGCTGTAATTAGATTGCCCGTGGTGATGATGAATGGGGAGGGTGAAGGGTCTTCGTTTTTTTTCTGGGGAAAGAAACATTCTGGAAGGTGGAGGCCAGGGTTGCCTCGGGTGGCCACACTGGTGCCAGCGCCAAAGGCTGTTCTCTCCCATGAAGCTGAAAGAAGAAAGACTCTTTCTAAACCCAGGGCTGAATGACAACAGGCAAGCCAATTTAGAGGGTGAGCCAAGGTGGTTGCTTACACAAAGGCCAGAGGCTCCGACAGGGGGCGCTGTACCTCCCTTTCTTTGGCTAATTGCAGCGATTTCTGCACAATGTTTTCCAACCCGAGTGTGTTTTTCTTTCTCAGAGTTACTGGAAATTGGGGAAAGTTGATGATTTCTCATGCCCCTTCATACATGTTTCATAAGTTTTGAGTTCTCCATGCCTTGGGGGCTGCATTTCACTTTCGTGAACTGGATGCCCAAGACATCATTCTCCAGAACCTCAGAATGTGAATGTATTTGGTGAGGTGATTAATATGAGGTCATTGGAGTGGGTTCAATCCTATTGACCTGTGTTTTTGTAAGAGGAGGAAATCTGTGGGGCACAGAGAGGCAGTAGAGGTGCATGTACAGAGGACACAGGGAAAAGGCCACCAGCAACAAGCCCAGGAGGGGGATCTCAGGAGAAACCAAATATGCCAACACTTCTGTGTTGGATTAGTGGCCTCCAAGACTAAGGGCAAATGCATCCTGTTTTCTTGAGTCATGCAGTCTGAAGTTTTGTTATGGCAACTCCAGCAAAAGAACACAATGAGAAAGTACTTATCCAAAGTATGGTCCATGAACTACATTATCAGAGAGTAATGATTACATTAAAATGCAGATTCTTGGGCCCCATCCAAACCTACTAAATCAAGTTCATGGAATCTAGGAATCTGCAGTGTTTTGCAAGCACCCCAGGTCATTTGCGTGCACACTTCACTTGGGGGAATCCCTGAAGCAGGCATTTGCTGAAAGGAAGGTCACCTCCGGTGATCTAAGGGAGGCTGCCCAAAGGCCACTCTGTCAGAAAGCCTACCATTAGGAAGGCATTCTGCGCAGTTAAACATTGCCCTCTCCCTGGTGGATCTCTTTTCAGTGCAAATAGCTCCTGGATGGAGGTGACAAATTAAGCCAATAACCTTTGAGTATGAATTCATTTATCAGCTGAATTCCTGTGGGACTGGACGGATGCCAAGCCTGAGGAAATCAGAGAGTGGGAGTGCTTGCACAGGGGAGGTGGGTGAAGGATGTTGGCATGGCCTACACTGGAAAAAGATGCCACCTTGACCAGCTTACTCCAGACTAGCCCCAGTAGGAACAAGACAACCCCTAGATGGCAGCTCTGGGGCATGTAGTTTGCTCCTCTCCAGAGCAGACAGAATGCAGGCTGTCCAGGCTTTTGCATAGCCTTCTCGCTGTCTACCTTTGTTTGTTTGTTTGTTTGTTTGTTTGTTTGTTTGTTTATATGGTGCTTGATAGGCAAGGTCAAAGCCAGGCCTACTTTTGCTGCCTTCCTGGAACTTGGGTAGGTGGAGACACCCTGAGAGAGCAGGAGAAAGTGATGGGAAGGAGTCCATGTGAGGAGGGGTGAGATGCCAACTGTTTAGCAGCTGGTATGGTACAACCATGGATCCATCAGAACAGCAGGCAGCCAGAGGCTGGAGCAGGCTTCTGCATATACTCATCATACCAGAAGTTAACCTTTCAGTGTCTGGCTAATCTGAGGTTCTGGCCTGGAGCCTCATTCAATAGGCCCAGGCCAAATGGGCATGAAGATGACACAGTAGGTTGGAGGAGGCTTTTTTGGTGTCTTCTTGTATTCCTATTGCTTTCATCATTGTTATTTATTTATGCATTTACAAGGAGAAAGGAGGCATCTATGCATCTCTCCCCACTTTGTAGTTCAGGCCCACTGTCTCCTGGGCCAAAGTAATTCACCTGTGATGATAGCATGGTTATATCCTCCACTTCTGGAGTCTTCCAACAAGACTAATGTCCTCAGAGCATCAGCCAGCAGGTCGGGGCTACTGTCCTTGGTTGCCAACAAGTGGCCATCTTTGAGAGGGCAGCCATGTGGCTGGCTCGCCAATGGTTGCCTTTGGAAGCCCTGACATTGAGACTGATAATGAGCTGGGCCCAGAGCCCTCTGCAGGCCTGAGCATGTCACATTCTCACCCTGACCCCAGGCTAGGTCCCCAGGGATACACCCACAAGCTGAGCACATCCCAGCTCAGTGACTGCTTCTCCTGGATCAAAGCTGGCTGGCTTCCCTTTTGCCATGGCACAGGGAAAATCCAAGGTGAAGACTGCAACACACCGTGCCCTGGGATCCCACATCCTCTTTTTAGAAGCAGCAGATAAATGGGGTAGGGTGAGGACCAGCAGGCCAAAACCCTTGCCGGCAAGCCACTCTTTATTCTCAAGAGTGTTTATTGCAGTGACAGACAGTCTGTGCACTTCACCAGATCCCCTGACTCCTCTTGACCTTTTGGGTATGCACCCTACTCCTCTCACTCTGCTTCACAAGCATGGCAACCTACTAAGTCATCTTCACACACATTTGGGCCTGGGCCTGTTGAATGAGGCTCTGAGCCAGAAACCCCACATTCACCAGACATTGAAAGGTTAACTCCTGGTATAAAAAGCATATTCAGATGCCCACTCCAGCCTCCGGCTGGCTTCTGTTCTGGGTGAACATGCATGCACCCTGTTTCCATGTTTAGGGGACCATGATTGTGCCTCTTGGCGTCCAGAGCCAGGTGATAGCTGATACGAGCTGTAAAGCCAAATTGTATGGTGACACAGTGCAGTATCAGAAAATCAGAGGGAGATTGGTATAGCATTGGAGAGGGAAGCACACACAAGGGGTTGGTGTCTACTGATACTGTGTTTCTCATGGAAGTATTACCACCTTCTTTAAACCACAGCATCATAGGCTGTCTGAACTAGCAGCAAACCTCCCTATAGTACAAAGCAGACCCAGACTGAAGAAGACAAGGCACATCCTCAAGGTCACAGAACTGGTTGGTGTCTAGCCCTCTAAGGCCAGCCAGGGTTCTCAGTATATCTTCTATCCTTTTCCCCTGCACCTCACAGCCTACTACTTTCTGGAAAGTAGTTGCTAGTTGTTGAGGCAGAAATGGAGACTTCCATTTGGTTGGGCCAACCTTGGAGCCAGGAGCTCACTATCTTCTTGGCCACTTTGTCATAATGAATAATTGGAATTGTCAGCTTCATTGGCTTGAGAGACACTTAAGAGATTGGTAATGTGTATCAGTCACTTCCCACCATGGGGACATAATACTTGACACAAACAACGTAAAGGAAGAGAAGTTCAGTTTGGCTCACAGTTTTAGGGAATTCAATCCTTAATCAGCTGGCTCCAAGGGCAAAATATGATGGTGGAACAAAGATGCTTATAAGATTCATGCAGCCAGAAAACAGAGCAGAGGGACAGTGCCAGGGAGGAAGGGTGCAAGTGATGGGATGTAGACTCTCTGAGACACACCCCTGAAATGTGTGTTCCTAATGTCCCTGGTGGCTCCCAGGGAATTAGTTGACAATCCACTTTCAACATCACACAAAACACATTCTTTTGGGTGTGTCTGGGTGTGTCATGAGGATATGACCCTGGGTGCTATGTCTGTCTGGTTTCTCTCAGGCTCTTGTTCTCTGCTTTCTGGCTACCATGAGCCAAGCAACTGTCCTCCACCACGACCCTCCTTCATGATGTTTCTGTAGCAGAGCTGGCTAACCACATACAGCAGCCTCTGAAACTATGAGCCAAAACAAACCTTTTTTCCTTTATGTGGAAAGCATTCAGGAGTTGGGCAGTGGTCTTATCTTTATGGAAGAGGGGCAGTCTCCACCCATTCAGAGGGTCTGTATTTAATTCGTTAGAGGGCTCCTTGCTAAGAGTACAAGGTCCTATAGTGCTTCAGAGTAGTTATACAAGGTTTAGGAACAGTTCAGGATGTTTAAGCCACAAGAGGTAAAGAGAGCAGTTTTGAAAGCCAGCTCAAGATTATTCATTGGGTTGTTGGTTTGTTGCTTCAGAAGTAAAACCACAAAACTACCTCCTCTTCAGAGGCTGCTTTTCTCCTACCTTCTAAGAAGCAAGTCCTTCTTCTGATTCTACCTGGGGAACCACTTTTTCCTACACAGTCATATCAGTATTCCAGCCACCTCAGGAGTGTAAAGGCCAGCAGAATGAAAGAATTGTTCGGGTCATTGTAAGAGTGACGCAATAGTGCTACTCATCTTTATTGCCACCTTGCCGAAGTTGTATTATTAAATTTCTCGCTTCCCCTTACCATTAAAACAGAACAGCATGATGGGAGTTGGTTAAGTGCTATGAAATCAAACAAGCTTTGGTGTGAAACTCTGCTTACCTTTTTCCAGCAGTGTGACCTTGAGAAATTTACTGAAATTTTTGCACCTTGGTTCCTTCCTGTGTACAGTGAAGCAAATAATGCTGGAGAGTTACCCCAGAGGGTGACAAGAAGGTTAAGTGAAGTAATGAATTAGAACAGCTTACCACACGGCTCTTGAACACAGTAAGGCTACTGTAAATTGTAGCCATTGTTATTTTTATTAAAGATACATAAGAGATAACATATGTGACACCCAGTAATCTTTAATCTGAAGTCCTCAGTAGAGAAGAGCAAATCAGCACATACATTAATTAGGACTTCTCAGAACACAGAAAATTTAATTCTTATATGTAGTGTCTCTCAGAATAGGAGCAGGACCAGAAAAACATCTAGGGATTGGAATCTGTCCCCCAGCAGCCCCAGGCAATGAAATATTCTTTCTTCAAACACGCTCCTGATATCAAATCTATAACCTTCATGATTCAGGTTTCCTTACAGTCAGACTGAATGCAGTCTGTGTGACTCAACAGGAATAGGGGTAGAAGGTTAGAACAAGAGATATGTAGTGTTTCAATAACCTGCTGGACTGAGCCAGGGGACAATGCTCCCTCTGCAAACATAGATAGCCAACAGAACATAATGAACAACTAATAAGCACAGGGCTTGAGGGGGAGTGAGGCAGGGAGGCAGGGAGGCAGGGAGGGGAAGTGAAGAATGAGACAAAAGAAGAGAAACCAAAGTCTTTTCCAGATATTAAGTTCAATTTCAAGTCCTGGATTTCTGATCCCTCACCCAGATCTGGCTGGGGCTCCTTATACACCCTCTCTATGAGGGTTTCTCAAATTTTTGTTACATGGGCACTCTGGTAGTCTAGAGATGCCTGTAAACTTTTACTTAGAATTGTATTTATAATCTAAGAAAATAAAGTGCACTTGAAATATAGTTTACAAAACAACATAAAAAATTCATCATATAGAAATCTATGTATGTCTTTGTGATTTATTAAATATCTAGGTCTAGTGGTGGGTACAATAAATGCCATAATTTCACAAATGTGACCATGAAGGGCATTTTGAAATAGCTACCACACATCTCACATAATATAAAATTCCTCACTGACCAGTACTACTAATAACACCACAGCCTCTTACCTGCAACGGCATGTGGAGATGGTAAATTTCAATTAGATATCAGTGGAAATAAAGATGACCTCAAACATGAAAGGTAAACTTAATCATCAGTAATATTTCCCATTTGTGGCGGTAAAGGAAAAAAAAGTAACATAAATCTCCTTTTGGGAAGAGAAGAGAGGGGGAAATATAGAAGGAGTCAAGGAGCAGAGCCCAGGAGCAGAGTCCAGGAGCAGAGCCCAGGGTACACATGCTTTGGGGCACAGAGAGCAGACTGCGTGCCTGTCAGGGTGAGAACACAGGCCCACTTGTACCTGCTGACCATTGCCTTGTGTTACTTCCCTAAGAGGCTTGTAAGCAACAGTTCTATTCTAGAGGATGCATCCATTTATCATCCCAGTCCCCGTCAGAGCAGTGACTGAGGCCTACGGATTGCCTAGAAACTACACAGTCTCAGACCTCTGCCTCCCAAGCTTTGGGGGCACTTTAATAATGCTGTATCACTAGAAATCTCAATCAGTGGCCAACATTAGGATTTTTTAAACAAAAGAATTGGTTAGTCATCAAATTCAGTGTGGGCCTCAGGCTCAGCAAGGAGGAAGGACACTCACTTGTGGTGATTTTCATGCTCCAAGGGGCCCTGGGCTTTGTAATTCTTAGAAATTTCCTAGATCCCCCTGTGATGCCTGTACTGTTCCACAATACCACAGGGCGGGGATTAATGGCCTCCTTTCACCCAAACCTGGACCCTTATGCGTCCTGCCCAGCAGATGCACCTTCCTCATCCTCACAGGTGAGGCATGACAAAAGGTAACTTGAAAAATTAGATTTTTTTTTTGTCTTTAGACACAAGCTGCTTTTTCAAACTTCTCAGCACTTTGGATATAAGCAACTCTCCCTCCTCAGACCAGATAACTGAAGGGTAGATGTTAGTCCCAGGAAGCCCAGGACCTAGTTTCCTTTTCCCAGGGAAAGCAGAGAGTGAAAGATGGCCAGGAGAGAGGGAGCAAGCTTGGCCGTTAGTTCTGTCTCATTGTACCCCTTCTCTCCTCTGTTCCTTGCTATGTAAGCCTCTTATATATCTATACAGATAGTAACTTGAAGCAAAAGAGTCCCTTCCATCTTTTTGATCCAGCTTTGAATAAGGCCTTTGTCCTCTGCACCAAAGCAAATGTCCTCCTCTGCTTTGGTCAGTGGTGAGTATACAGGCCTGAATGTGCAAACCTGAGTAGCCAGTAACACTCAGGCTTTATCTCAGCTGTCCTTCAGTGGTGAACATGCCTGTTGTCTCCAAGGTCCCTTAATTGTTATCATCAAAGTCAGTGGACCTTTCCGATCAGTCTATATCATGTCATGTTCTCCTGGACATTTCTGGCTCAGATGAAACTGCCTTTCTATCGGAGCCCATGGGTCTCCCAGATATCCTCCATACTGGCAGTGATGTGTGAAAAGTAGGCTGAGTACAACACTGAAAGAAATCATCTCCTTGAACTGTAGCGATGCCTACTTCAGGGGAGGCCTGGTGCTCTACATGAAAACTGCAACATTCTAAACAGTAACTATGACAGCACTACAAAATATTATTATTTGCATTTTCTCACATATTCCATAAGACTTGTATTTGTGATCATCATCAACAAAACAGTAATGACCTTTGAGAGAGGTCACTGGACGCCAGCACTTGAGGGTGGCGTTCTGGATACTGCAGCATCCCAAGGAAAGTGACCAGCTCAGGCTATATGGCCAAAGTGGTGTGAGGGACTAAAACAAGCAAGAAGATATGTTCTTTTTTATTATTGTTTTTTTTTTCAAAATTTTATTGATAAACAAATAGCAATGACACAGTTTCAAATCAAATTGGAAGTACAATTTCAACAAATAATACACTGCATATATTCTTCTTAGTGGTTAATTGCTGTACAAGATGCGGACTTGAGATCCTATTTACAAACACCATTAGAACAAATCATTCTATTCATTAAGAGAATGCAACTATATATCTATCCCAACCACTTTGAATACACAGATACAAAATGGACATTCATCGGTATATATTATTTTTTTAAAAAGAATGAAAAGTAGCAAAAAATTAGAAACAGTAGAATTTCACTAAACAAAATAACAGGAATTCAACAATGGTTATTATACTGCATATTGTTGTTTTCAAGTTAGTTGGGCAGATTATCAGCTATAAGTGTGCACAATTGGTGAGAAAATTGTAAAAAACAAAAAGGAGAGAGGAAAAAGAAAAAAATTAAACATCAACTGCTCCTTTCAAAACAGCAGCAGAAATCAGAAGTACCTTATCCAAGCTTCCTGTATATAGAGATGTTTTTTTCCCCTTCCTTCTTTCTTCACTTATCCTTTCCCTCATCCCAGTTGTTCCTTCCCTTTGAACAGTTTTTCCTTTCACTTGATATACATTCGTATATTGAAGAATCTTCAATATAAGCAGATTCCAAAGAACCACAGCACTGTGAGCAATAAGAACATTACTACTTTCTTCTTTTGATGATGGACAAGAAAGTATCCAAGAATGACATATTTGGCAATGAAGGAAATACACACACACACACACACACACACACACACACACACACACACAAAATGTCCTGAATCTCAGCAGGAGAAGATAGAGCCAGGCCACTATGAAAAGTCTTCAGAAATAGTGATTACATAGAAAACTAATTTGTATCTTTTTATGCCCTTCATTCTAAAATTTAATCAGTAAACTTTCTATCTCATATAAGACCACAAATTTTGTGGCATATTCATAAATTGTTTACACAGATAACCCCTGCCTCCCTCACAAAAAAATGCTTGCATAGGCTACCAGCACAAGCGAGGGGTGCCTCTAATCGAGCCTGAAGGTCTTGTTGAGTTATAGTGCTTGATCCTGGACTTCAGCCTTGTGGCTTTATTTTCATAATTGGTCTCAGTGTGCACCAGGTAACCCTTCGCGTTCTTAGTCTAACAGCTTCCACTTTGGCTTTTGCATTTGGGCAATAAAGACACAACAGGCTAGTTGTGAAGCCTGGTTAATCTGCCTCTGGTTTCCAGGTTCAAAGCCCCCATTCAATTTGAGGGAACAGGTCAATACAATGAGGATAATTATCACCTTTGTCAGGCAAAGAGCGCTCATCTGGAGATTTTTGGAAGGAACTAAGGATCTCTGATTTTCCACAGATTTCTTCCTGGGACTGATTTTATTCCCTACTGTGCCTCCCTCCTCCCTCCTCCTTAATGAGCTCTAACTTTAGCTTGGGGCATAACATAGGGGTTTTGGTTCCTCTATTGCTCAGATCAGACTTTTGAAGTTGCTAGTCACGTGAGGAAGAAACTTTCTTAGCAAAAGTTATATTCCTTCTTCACTTTTCTTTCTTTTTTTTTTTTTCTTTTTGGTTTTGCCATACTGGGGACTGAGCACCTGGGCCTTCACACTGAGTGATACCCCTAGCCCTTTTTTTTAAATTTAGAGACAGACTCTCCCTAAATTGCTATATTGCCCAGCCTGGGCTCTAACTTGATTCCTCCCAGAGTGCTGGGATTATAGACTATACCACCCAACTGCTAGTTTATACTATTCCCTTTTTATGTCCAGATGGGCCAGATTCTCTTGTAGGACCTTGGGGAAAGCTGTAAGAAGTACCCACCATGTTTCCAGGCTTCAACATTCTGATATTTTCCTAAATCCAGTGTTAACAGGCTGATTGCTTGCATCTGAGGACACAAGGTGATGTAGTGGTACTTAACCAGCTACTTTGTAACCTCAAACTGAGAATGTATTTAGTTGGTAAGCAACAGATATTTACTCCAAATAGTCTAGTTATCTTAAGTGGGAAAATGGTAGTGATCTGTCTGCTTACACTACCATAACAAAATACCATAGACCAGGTTACTTTAACAATGAACATTAATATTCTCAAATTTCTGGACACTAGACACTTAGGAGCAGGGTGCCAACATGCTCAGTTCTGGCGAGAGCTCTTGCTTGCCTGCAGAAACTCTCCAACTTCTTGCTGTGTCTTCACCTGGTTCTCCTGGATTTGTGCATGGGAAGAATGACCTTCTACTCTCTCTTTTCTCTCCATCTTCACATAAACCTCCTAACCCTATCTGATTAGACCCCCTCTTGACCTATTTCAACATTAATTACTCCTAAAATCTCTGTCTCCAAATGCCAAAATATAGGTATATTGGAGATGTTACGGTTTTGTGTCTAGTTGTCCCCCAAAGCCTCCTGCAGTCATTGCGGTGGGCTTTTAGAGTTTGTGATTAATTCTTGATCCAATGCTGGGATTATGAGTGTGAGGGTTACATCCTCAGATAGCATGAATTCAATGTAAGGAAGGGAGAGAGGCTTGTTCTTTGTCACTGCTCCTTCCTTTGCTCTTTGCTGTTTCCCCCCACCAGGAACAGCTGCCCTCTGCCATGTGCCACTCTACCTTGGAGCCAGGCAAGTATGGACTGAAACTTTACTCCACTAATGGTAAGCTAAATAAAACTTTCCTTTCTTATTCTGGGTGTTGGATGTTTTGTCCTATCAATGAGAGAAAAGTAACTATGACAAGGGATTAGGGCTTAGCACATAAGATTATAGGGGGACACAATCCAGTCCATAATAATAATTATTGAAGAAATCCTTGGAGGATCACAGAGCTAAATAACCAAAGCAATCAGAATTTAGGACCAAAGGAAACTACATCGTCCTTGAGTATAAATCACAAGAACACATAAAGTATATTTTCCAGCTGTGGCTCTAGACAAATTCAGACATGGCTCCTTGGATACTTGTTTGCTCAAGAGTCAAATTTTCAGGCAGAGTGTGATTTGCTGGGCTTTAGTCAGGAGCCCATGATTAGATTAATCACTTTCTTGAAAAGAAGAGGTGATATGTTCTGATTGATAGATTTGGCTCGTGTGCATACATAAGCATATATACAGATGGGGTTAGCTTCATCCAAATCACCCACAATAGTTTTGGCCCCAGGAATAGAGGCTATGTTAGGTGAGAAGCAAAAAGGTAGATGGGAAGCAAAAACAACAGATGCCCACATACAGTGCCAGGGTTTTACACAAAAATTGTTAAAGTATAATTTTTTGAAGGGAAAATATTGCTTGGCCTGAGGTGGGGAAATGCTGCTATGTATTATCACCTTTATCTTTTCAAGGTGACAATGACATGAAGAATTGAACTGAGACCTTCCAAGTCTTCACAGATGCATGAGTTTGTTTTCCAGGTAGATCAATTTCCCAAAAACAAGAAGAAAAAGATTATTTCAATGTAAATGATTTATCATCCCCGAGTTACCAAATTTGTCTTTTAGCAGTGGCAAAAGGCTAGATATTAGTTGCTTTATCTTAAAACACTATAACTGATGGTTACAAAAATGCTATGGCTGCAAAAATACATAAGTAAAATAAGCTAATGGTTTCTGAGCATTTAGTTGTGCCCAGCTATGGTCATCACTGTTCCCAAACTTTTTCCCTCTTTCTTCTTTTCTAATAAGATCTTGATATTTAAGTAATGGTTTCTCGTTCCCCACAGAAACCATGTGACTTAAGGGAAGGCCACATTTATGCTCAGTCACAAATATGAATCCTGATACATGTGACTAAAGCACCATAATCCATTCTTCTTTTCCCAAGACTGGTTCAAAGTTCCAAGGTAAAGCCAGTCACCATAGAGTATTCCTCTGGCAACTGTTATTGATTCAAAGGGTGGGTCAATAGAAAACCAGGTTGGCCTAAAGGGATTGAAGAGAAGAAATTTCTTTCCATGTGTGGCAGTAGCTTGCTGTTTGTCTTTGGCTTAACAATCCCATTGTCTAGTCGTTGCTCAGTGACCATCTTGTTTCCATGGAGGTCAGCCTGAGGAAGGCCCGAAATGACCAAGACATCTTGGCCATACTTAGAAATCTCTTCCCTCTCTGAGATAGGTAATATAACACATGTCCTAATTATTTAAGCCATTTTGACTCAGGATCTCTGTCACTTGCAGCCAAAAGCATAAAAAGCCAGATAATGTGTTAAGTAGTACTTTATATGCATCATCTCATTTTATCCCCAGACAACTCTAGAGGAGGTAGTATTAGTATCTCCATTTTAAAGTGAAAAAACTGAGGCACAGAAAGTTTAAGGAACTTGCTCAAGGCCACTTAGTTATTGGACTCAGTCATCTGTTTCCAAACCTCACATCTAACCCAGTATAAGTAAATCCACATGGCTTCACACTTAGCAGTCTTCCTGAAAAACTAGAGAGAAATGGAAACCTAAAATCCTAGTATTCCACTGATTTAGATTAAGGCCTCAAAAGTTAAAAATCTTCACTCTTGATTGATCTTCAGTTGCCAGGGGGTTTAAACCTCTCAGATTCTGCATCTTTTGGTGAGTCAATGACTAATGTTCTATCACCAGATAATTTTTGCAAACTTTGAAAAATCAATGACACTTCAAGTTGCAGTTTTTGAGAAACAGATACCTTCTGCTGGGAAGGGTAGGAAAGAGCAGTTCAAAATCTCAACATACCAATGATGTAAAAACAGGAGAGCAACTGGCTAGCATTGAATTTGTGAGGGAAATGAAAGATGTAGATCATCTCTCCTTGACTTGTATCCTATAGTATGACACTCTATGAAGAAAATATAGTGACTAACAGCATAAGCTTTAGAATCCCACATACTTGTGTTTCAGTTACCATTGTGAATTCCCTAACCCTGTGAATCTGAACAAATTAGTTAACTTCTCTATGAAGCAGTTTCCAAATCTTTAAAGTGGGAATATCAGTATCTACACGTAGCTTTAGTGTGTTAAATGAAAAATACTTTCAGAGTGCTATGATGAACTATTCCTACACATTCAATGGCAATCAAAATAACTACTGAGTTTCCTATTTGTGGCTCTCCAAGTATCTGTGGATCAGCTGACCTAGACTCAGCTCTGTGGGGAGCTCAGTCTCAAGCTGTAGGTTTAGTCGGGCTTGGCTCGAGGCTACACACAGGTCTGCTCCATGTATTTTTTTTCTGGGGTGAGGATAAAGAGTAGAAGTTATCAGGTGTGTGATGGGCAAAGCTTTTCCCATGACAATAGCACAAGCTTGAGTGGCCAAGTCACAGTGTCTGAGCCCATTTCAAGTCTTTGTTTGTATCATGTCTGCCACCATCCTTGTTGGCCATAGCAAGTCCCATGGCTAAGTTCTATGCTAATGGAGAAGGGAAACAGTGAAAAAGCCATGTGAAATAAGGTGTAGATAGCAGCAGGAGGTGGAGAACTGGGAGCACCAGCATCATCTTCCAGAAGCTCTTGGAGCAGTGGCAGTCTCAGAAATAATTGTTTTGTATTTCTATGGACTTGTAACCCCTTTATCCATGGTGGTTTAGTAGAACAGTGATACACAAACTCTTGCTGATTCAAGAAAGAAGAAATGCTGCTTGATAGCAGCAATATAAATGAAAATAGCTCTAGTTATTGTCATGTGAGAAAATATACATTATTACAATTTTGTTTACCTACTAATCACTGAGTAAACTGTAGGAAATGCCATTGAGAAAACTGGCACTGATTGCTGACAACTTGAACATTGGTTTCTTGACAATTTGAAAAATATTAACACTGAAGTAGTTTTTTAATCATTTCTGCTGATATTAGGTGGTGGGCCTGTGTGGAAGATCAAGTGAGCAATATTGAGTTTGAAGGCAGGACATTAAGCCATTTGTTGATTTTTCCAACCTATCATACTGAACACCATATGACAATGACCCTCCATCTTTCACTGTCCTTTGGGAAGGACACTGGGTACCTCATAATTTGCATATATTTGACACCACCTACAGACAAGCCTAAGCATTCTCTAAAGCAATGAGAGATTTGTTCTAGTAATTCCTCTTTTCCACAGTCTAACCCTCTGTAATCCTGTTGTAGCCTCATACCTGCACTGCTCACAAACTGCTCTAATGCTCTTCTCCCTCAAGGGGACACTACTACCCAGCTTCACATGAAGAGTTTTCACAGGCTGAAGATACTGTCCCCTTTGGAAGATAAATCTAAGAATACAATGCTTGGAGGAAATTCCACCCAAATAAGTCATAGAGCCATGCTGTTTCCAGACAGGAAAGCTAAAGTTAAGGGAAATGGTACAAATAGTACAACTGTGTTACAACCATGGTCCAACATTGGCTTGTTGGGCTTACTGAAGAAAAGTCTTTATTCCATTTACTTAAAGCTTGGCAGTTCTTATTTGTCAGCACTGTGATGATAGTACATGGATGATTTCTGGAGTACCGTTTCCAGAAGTAAGGTTCTTGTCAATGTTAAAAAAAATTCTAATACAGCCAGGTGATAACATGTAAAATCACTATCCAAGGAACCCAGGCATTCAGTTAGTGTCAAATAGCAAGAGTCTGATTGGTTCAAGGTCAATTTTGGAAACAACAATGATCCAAAAGTGAGGGCCAAGAGTTAATGGCCCTTGTTCTCTATCAAATTTTTTCCCATAATTTTATTGTGAAACAAATAGCAATGAAACAGTTTCAAACCAAATTGGTAGGACAGATTCAATAATTAACACATTGCATACATTCTTCCTAGTGGTTAATTGTTGTACAAGATGCAGACTTAATATCCTATTTACAAACACTATTACAACAAGTCCCTCTATTCATTAAGAGAATGTAACCATATATCTATCTTAACCATTTTGAATACACAGATACAAAATGGACATTCATCTGTATCCCCTTTTTTGTTGAGTTCTGCCATTTGAATATTATAGGTGTGTTAACTCAGCAAAATATTCTAAAAGAGTCCAGTAGCCCATAATAGTATTGGGTCTTCCGCTTAACTGGCAATGTCAGAAATTGTTGACCAAGTCCCCAACAGCTCAACATAACAGCATGGCTTTGTTTCTTATATTTTGTTTTTATACTTTTCTTCTGGATGGTTAAGACCAAGGTAAAGCAGGACCTATGCAGCAAGAGTTGTAGCTTTTAGGTCTGATAAAGTCAGTGAAATCCCCTCAGGATTTATCCTGAGATCCTGTACCTCAGATTGTAGAACCTTTGTCAGTGTCAGCCATGTGGATGAGTCACGACCATCTCTTTCTCTATCAATTTTGAGAGGAGCCACTTGAACATGGCGCAAGAACTGGACTGAGAGAGCAACATGTGTTGCACGTATGGCACTCCAATGGCCTCAGAGGGATGGCTCCCTTTCATGTTCCCAGCCCAGTTCAGACAGTAACCCAGACAAAGTGCCTTCTTCACCAAAAGTATGCAGGACACTTGAGAGAGAGAAATGGGAACAATCATAGAGCACACCAGAAAAACAACCAGTGGTTCACAGAGGGGAGGCTTCTGATCTCTTGCTGAGACACCTGCTTCCTCCAGGGAGCCATATGCTTAGCCCTTCTCCACTCTCACAGACCCAGTGAGTGCTAGGACAGGGATTGAAGTTAAGGCGACTGACCCTTCCTCCACAGATTTATGACTTCTCCAGGGTACCATTTGTTTCCTTGTAAAACTCGAATGGGCTCAAATTTGCTGCCTCTTGCTCAGACAGCACAGATGAGAGGAACGCACTGCCCAGTCCCAGTTTCCAGCATAGGAGACCTGATTCTTCCCTTAAAGTGATAGGCCTTCTGATGGAAATTTGAACAAGGAGTAACTGTCTGCACACTTGTGCTCTGTATGTTCAGGAGTTACTTTATCTCTTTTTGCAGCCTGACACTCTAACACAACTTCACTGTGAAACGCACTGAACAATCAAACAATAAGAAAAACCCTGAGACCTTATAGAATTGTTATGACAATCCTCTTACTCTCCATCTTATGTTTGTTCCACTTGTATTTTTAAGGCATGAAAAACAAAATAATCAACAAACAAGCATGGATTCTTCTGGAGCATAAGCGAGTTCTGAAGCATTTCAAAGTTGATGCAAGTTAAATTCTTCTGTACAAGGATGGTCAATGGAGCAAAACATCAAATTCTTTATAGATCAAGACATTGGACTGTGAGGAAAGAATTTGGAGATGCTAATTGTAATAATGGGTAATGAAGAAACCGGGAAGTATACAAGATCATCAAAGAGAGAAGGGAAACTGGAATGAAAAACAAAACGTAGCAAATTAAAAAGCATGGCATGATGTGATGTCAACACCCGCCCACCAGAAATGCTAAAATTAAAAAGAAAGACAATAGCAGGGATTGGAGCGGGGGAGCAACTAGAGCTGTCATACAGTGCTGGTGGCAGGGTAAATTCTACACTCCTGCTGGATGTTATTTGTCTGTATCTCCTAAAGTTGAAATCTTGCTTACTATGTTACTCATGATTACACTCCCATATACAGTGTATGCTAGTCATAAGTTGGCACACTATGTACAGCTGAGTTTCTATAATAGCACTAGAATCATCAGGAAACTACAAATGTTCATCAATAGTATCATGGTAAACAAGTATAATGGTGGTATCAAAAGTTACATTTCTTGTTATATAGGTCTTGCTTTATCTTGGTCTTAACCATCCAGCAGAAAAGTATAAAAAGGAAGTACAAAATATAAATCCATATTAATATGCTGAGCTGTAAAAGGCTCAAATCAACAACTTCTGACATTGCCAGTCCTACAGATAACCCATCACACTATTATGGACTACTGGACTATATTGTATTATTTTGCCGAATTCACACACCTACAATATTTAAATGGCAATGGAATACCCATCTTTGACAAAACTAAACCGAAAAAGAGATACAAAGGAAGGACTATTTTGTATCTGTATATACAAAATAGTTAAGATAGACCTACAGCTACTTTCTCTTAATTCAATGAGAAGAAAGATTTGTACTAATAGTGTTTGGACAGGATATCATGTCTGCATCTTGTCCTATGAATAACCACTACGAAGAGAACAATATACATTGTAGTAATTATTGAAACTGTCCTACTGACCTGTTTTGAAACTGTCTCATTGCTATTTGTTTCTCAACAAAATTAATAAAAAAACCAAGTGGTGGTATCTTCAAAAAGTGGAACACTATACAACACTGATGTTTTAGTCACTTTCCTGCCATTGGGCATAGTATATGACCCCCATAACTTCAAGAAAAAGTTTGCTTCGCTCACAATTTGCAGTAGGTTCAGTTCAAAGCTGGCTTTCTCCAAGGCAGAAGAAATGCATGGTGGAGGGGTATAGTGGAAGGCAGCTGCTAGCATCAGGGCATCCAGGGAACAGAGAGAGAAGGAAGAAGCTGAGGACAAGAATATATACTGCAGCTCATGCCCCTAGTGATCAGCCTCTTCCAAACAGGAGTCAACTATGAAAAGCACAGCCAACTAGGAACTCATCAATGGATGAACCTGCTAATGAATATGGAGCCCCTACAGTCCAAAAACCTTTCAAAAGCCCACCTCTGAATGCAAGGCTTTTAGGGGATGTTTTACATCTAAACCATAACAAATGAGATTTAAAATAACATAACTCCATAGTATAATATGAAGGAATCTCAGAAGTATTGAAGTGAGTGAAAAGAATCAGCCACAGAAAGGTTCATCCTGTACAATTTCTTTTTTATTTTTCAATTTGGATGATGTTTGGATTGAATGGCAGAATCCTAGCTCCACAAATAGCATGTTAAGGTCCTATTTCTCTGTACTTGAGAAGGTGGTCTTAATTGGAAATGGGGTGGTTATAGATGTAATTCCTATGATAGTCATATTGAAGTAGGGTGGCTCCTTATTCCAACATGGCTGGTGTTCTAATAAGAAAAGAGCCACAGAGGAACAGACACACATGGGAGAATGTCATGTCACGACAAGGAAGAGATTGGAGAGCTGTCTTTCCAAGGCTAAGAACACCATAACTTGCTGGCAGACCACCAGATGCTAGGAAGAGACAAGCAAAGAGTCTTGCTTATAGGTTTCAAAGGGATTGTGGTAATGATGATATCTTGATTTTGAATTTGTAGTATCCAAAATTGTACAAAAACAAATCTCTACTGTTACTCACTTTATGGTGGCTGAATACAGCTATCCACTTTGTTATAACTCCTTTGGGAGACTAATAAAGAAGGCAAAAGCAATCCGTGTTACATAAGGTCATAGTTACCCTTCATGTTAGGAATGATGTCTGGAAAAGGGCACATGGGGAGATGGTGCACTTTTCTCTATGTATGTTTATTTTAATACAAAGTTCTCTCTCTGTCTCTCTGTCTGTCTCTGTCTCTCTGTCTCTGTCTCTGTCTTTCTCTCTCTCTCTCTCTCTCTCTCTCTCTCTCTCTCTCTCTCTCTCTCTCTCACACACGATCTTCTGAGTTACAGGTGAGACCAGATTCTCCAAGCAGAGAACCTTCAGCTAATAGGCCAAGAAACCTGTGAAGTGAATTCAGAAACAATATTTAAAAGTCCCTATGTGCCAAGCACTGTGGTAGGCAACATAATGATCGACCAAATTCTTCGTTAGTTCCCAGCTTGGGGTTCCTCTGTGCTTTACAAATGTGCCACAATTTATGACCACATCTGACTTTCTTGTTACCCATCTAGTAGTGACCTCTTTTCTGGCCTAAGGAGTGGAGATGAGCTGTGGTTATGCAGGCTCTGTACATAGCTTACTTGGATTTAAACCCCACAGGGCTTGGCCACTTTATGGCTATGTAACCTTAAGACAACTACTTAGCCTCTTTATGACATAGTTTATTCATCTAAAAAAAGATGGGATAATAATGGTACCTACACCTCATAGAACTTTGGTGAAGATTAAGTCAGTTAATACATGAAAAGGGCTCTGGTAGCTACTTGGCCCTTTGGCTAAGATCAAGTGTGGAAAAGGCTTCATTCAATGTCGACTCTTACATTGTTTTAACTCTTCCACTACGCTTCTGACACTGGATGACAAACATGCTCATTGTTCACCAATGTCCAGGTCTCTTCTACATTCAGTAATCTGGGACATTTACTATTCTCATCCTTTTTTATTGAGAAACAATTTGCTATGATAAAATGCACAGTTATTGTTAGGGACTGAACTGTGTGCCCCTCACCCATATGTTGATAACTTAGTCCCCAAGTCCCACAGAATGTGACTTTCCTAGGACATAGGACCTTTAACGAGGTAATAAATTTGAGATGAGGACATTACATTAGAACAAATCTAGTATGACAGGGGTCAGTATGAGAAAAGATTAGGTTGCAGAGAGGGATGAGCATGTAAAAACACAGTGAGGAGATGGCTATCAGTGAGCTCACTGGAGAATTCTCAGCAAAGCCCAACCCTGTGGATACTTTTATTTTGAATTTCCAGCCTGCAGAACTATGAGGAAGATTGTATATGATTTTCTAGTTAGTGATCCCCAGCCCCACTTTCTGACTTCTGTCATGATAGAGTAAATTTTCTGGCTCTGGAATTTCATAAACATGGATTTGTATAGTACATAATTTGAGATTTAACCATATTGTTGCACCAATTGTCATTTTGTTCTTTTTTATTTTTGAAAGTATTCCCATATATAGATATAGCACCATTTGGTAATTTATTTGATTATTGAAGGACATCTTGCCTAGTTCTTGCTTATGCCTCAGGCAAATAAAACTTGTCAATGTTCATGTATAAGTGCTATTGTAAACCTATATTTACGTTTTTCTTAGGTAAATGGAATTCCTGAGATTGAAATTGCTGGGTCATAGGATTATGTGTGTGATTATAAAAAAAACTGCTGGTGTTCCAGAGTGGCTATACCATTTCACAATCCAACTGACAATGCACAAGTTCTGATTGCACCATATCCTTGTCAGTATTTGCAGTTGTCGGTCTTGTTTTATTTCAGCCATTTAAATGGATGTGAAATTCTTATCTTGATTTGTTTGTACTTTCTGTGCATAAACTGTCTTAAAACCTGCCAGAGAGACAAAATTCCCAGTTCAGTGTATGGAAGAACAAGCAAATAGCTACAAGGACTTCCAACATTTTTGTTCTACCCATGATGGGGATAGCCCATTGGTGGCTGATGAATGGGGCTTGACAGTTCTCACAAGAACCCTCCTCTACAGAGTTCAGGGCCCAACTAGCAGGGCAAGGCCAGTAAAGATCTGAGGAAGGCACTGACCAATTGTGTGAATTTGCAAGCCACAGCGTGTGGGTGACTTGAAATTGCAGGGACAAATATCAATCCATATCAGTCAATGTTTATTGATGAGTAGATATCTACAGTATGCAAGGGGTTCCCAGAGGATCTAAGAGGGGAGTAGCCCAGACTCTGAAAGATTTACTCTTCTTGATTTTGCGTTATCTGTGCCTCCAACCCCTTCCATTAGTATGAATAATTAACGGCTGACAGAACTATCACCTACAGTAAGAGCTTCTTAGGATTCAGGCTTTGTCCTCTTCCAAAGAAGAGAAAAGGCTCAAGGGTTTGAAAAGATGATCAGGGTGGTGATAGGAGAGGAAAGATGAGGTACATTAAGTTCAAATGCCATGTGGTCCCTTAGTTTCTGTTTGTCTTATCACATTGTCTTTAAATCTTCATATAATATGTGAGTGCTAAATTAGAATAGAAAAAACTTCTTAAACCACCCTTGGCCTTTGCTCCTTCCCTCCCCTGGGAGTAACTGGAGTTAACTACTGAATTAAGTTATTCTTTCAGACCTTCTGAAACAGTATTCGCACATATAAATGAGCATATGTAGTACCTTTCCTTGAAATATAAACTAACGGGATTCTATCCTACATATTATAAAGCATTGTATTCACATTATGATTTCTTTCCCTGTCTGTACATACCAACAACTCCATGCACAGATATGTCACAAATTTATTTAACCACTCGCCTTTGGACACACATTTAGGTCAATTCCATTTTTCACTATACCTTTCAATATATACATAACTATGTCTATGGGATAGAGTTTCTAGAGGCTCGCTTGAAAGAGAGGTTGCTGGGCCAAAGGATCTGACTGTTTTTAAATGTTGCTAGAAGCTGCCAAATTGCCCTCCAAAATGTCTTTGTCAATTAAAACTCCCACCAAGTTTACAACAGTGCTCATTTCCCTCCCACTTTCCCTAATACTAGATATTATCAATCTCTTTGATATTTGCCAACCTGTTTATAATCACATCATACTGCTTTCTAATGTGCTGAATAACTCTTCATATTTTCTACAGCCCTCATCAAATCTGTAGGCCAGGGAACTATGCTCCAGTACTAGGAGGAAGCAGAAAAGTAAAAAGTGTCCCCCCTGACTGTCATCTGCCCTCCACTGTGTGCTGCTGAAGTTCATCCAGAGTGAAGTTCCTTAAGCCTCAGGCAGTGGCTTGGGAAGGTGGGTTTGTTTAGCTGTGCTCAGACCCAAGTAATTAGCTGATCATTTGGGCATTTTCCGGGGACATCTTGCCAAGACACTGTTGACTGTCAATTCCCTCTTCTGTTAGGACTACACCTTGGGTGCGCTGTTTCTGGTGATCACGATTCATGGAAACTATCAGTTCAATTGCTGGCTTCAGGAGCCATAAAGAAACTGCCCAGAGAACAAATAAAAACATTCTTATGGCTGTCCCTCCAACATTAAACTAAAATCCTACTGCTCCAATCCAGGCCCCAGGCTACTCTTGTTGGCCTCTAGTTTGCCCTTCCTCCCTTCTTTAATGAAAAGGACTTTTCCAAGGCTCCAAACTAATCATTGTCTTCCGATAATAGTAATAGTTTGCCAGAATTGAATACTTCACATGGTGTCTGGCACTTTGCTAAGTACTTCATTAACATTATAGTTGAATTGCAATCCATCACATTAAAACTATAAGCATTGCCTTCCTGTTGTTAGCTTCTAGCAACACGTTCCCACCTCCCTGCCTTGCTGTACCCTGAGACTGCCATCTTCCTACCAGATCCAGTACATGGCTTATTCTTTTACTTTATTCGGGTCTCTTATCGAATATCACCTCTCAAAGAGGTTTTCTGATGACTTTACCTAAAACACCGAAAATGTCATTCCCTAACTCTTGTTCAGCTGTACTTTTCTGCATGGCACATTCCATTACACAATGATTTTGTTATGCATTTTTTAATCATTCACTCAACTACATGCTCATTGAGAGCAGGGACTTTGTTTGCTGTTAAATTACTAGAACAGTGCCTGCAATGTGAATGTTTTCAATAAATCTTTGCTGAAGGCATGTATTTTGAGAACATTTTGGCAATATCTTGTAGAATTAACTATGCGGATGCCTCATGACTCAGCAATCCCACCTTAGGGATTTCAGTTTTAAAAAATTCATGCACATATCTATAAAGGACATATAGGAAGATTTTTTTTTCTGAGAGGAGAGAGATAGAAGCAACCTAGGTGCCTATTATTAAAAGTGCTGTTGAGAAAAATGAGGTTGATGTGTTCGGCCCATGTGGGAACTGGCTGAATCACCATGGCGTCTCTAGGAGGTGAGGATGAGTCCAGAGCAACTATCTACCTCTTCTTCCCAGCATTCCCTTCATCCTGCGCACCAAGATGATCTACCTCACCTCCCAGGAGGATATCCAATGAGCCCTCACAACATCATCACCTCACCTCCCAAGGCCCCACCCCCTTTAAGAACCTATAAACATAGCTGCCCTCCACTGTTTGGGCCCGAGGGTTTCCGCGTGTCTTTCCTTGCGGTCCTCCCGTGTCTGCAATAAAAGCCTCTTTTATCTTTTCTGTCTCTGCTACGCTGCCGCCATCGCCACCACCATCGCTGCTAGGTGAACTCTGTCAGAGGTATGTGCGTATCACAGAGTACTGTGAGGCCATTAGAAGAAAAGACTAAGTGCACATATACCAACATACGTAGATCTTTAAAAAGAGTCTTCAGTGAACAACATAAGGAGAATGACACTTATAACATAATACCATTTATGTAAACGAAAAACACATATGCATAAAGGAACACTATGCATTGTACAAATGGAAAGAATACAGTTGCCCCTCTGTGAATGTGGGTTCTGCATCTATGAATTCAACTAACTATGGATAGAAAACATTTGGAATTTGAATCTGTACTATAGTCTTGCAAATTTTCTCTTTGTATTTTCCCCAAATGCAACAACTATTTGCATGGCATTCTTGTTGATGTAGTATTATAAGTCATCTAGAGATGATTTAAGGTATGTGGGAGGATGTGCAGAGGTTCTATGCAAATCCGATACCATTCATATGAGAGTTTTGAGCATTCGAGGATTTAGTGTCCCCAAGGATTCCTGGTACCAATTCCCTGCAGATGTCAAGAAATACTTTTAAAGATACCACGTATATGTCTTCAAGAAAATTCCTGTAAACAGGGAAAGGGACCTAGGGAATTGAAGACATAGGAGAAAAGAAGAAGCAAGCAAAAGGGATGACTTCGATGAACCAGTGAAGATGGTGTTTGCACAGGGGAAGCCATAGCTAACAAAACTTTCCTGACCTCAGCAGCTTAAATAAGAAAAGTTAAAAATGCTCCTTGCTAGTCTCATCTGACATGTTCTACTCACTGTTCATACTTATTTTAGACATCATTCTTGCTTTGAGGCTTTCTTTGGCTGTTCCCCATAGAATGAATTCCTCCTTTATCAACATCCCTATGACATTTTGATTAGAATGGGAGTTTTGACCTGCTCCATTTCTGACCTGGGCCAGTTCACCCCTCCTTAGACAACCTGGTGGCCCCTGCTCCCCAGAGGTTACCATATTAATGCGAAACTTAGTGTGGACACCCAATCGGCATAACTCACTGTAGCCCTGAACTCCTGGACTCAAGCCATCCTCAGACCTCAGCCTCCCAAGTAGCTAGGACTATAGGTATGTGCCACCACACCCAGCTCTTATAGCATTTTAATGCTATTCTATTTTAGCATTTATAACCTTGTATAATAGCTATATTCTTACACATCTGGCTTTTTCATCAGGAGATAACCAATGTAACATTAATTTTAGTAACTCTGCCACCTTGAATTGATAATGAAGAATTTAATGGTGGGACTCAGCAAATACATGTTGCAGAGTCTGAGAAAGGACTGTAGTTTGAGTTCAATCTGCAAATTTTGTGGTTTCGGGGTCATTCAGCATTTGATTCGATGGAAATAGATTTTCTAAATGTAGAACTGAACTTCAAAGCCAAAAGCATTTTGTTTATCATAGATGGAGAAGAAATGAATATAGCGCAGCCAGTGGGGCTGATCCAGACATCTTGTGTATCAGAAACCCTATCATCTGTCAGAATGGCGAGGTGAAGAGGGCTTGGAAGTGGCCTGTAGACCTTTTCAGGACTGAAGTGAATTCGGGGCTGTAGGCTCAGTTGCATGTGCTGTGCAAGGAGATTTCTTCTAGCTGCTGGCAGCAGAAATTATAGCCAGTCCTTTTCTCTATCCAACCAAATATCCAATAATTAAGAGAAAACAGCTGAGACTGAGCATGAGACCAGGCACCCATGGTGGGAAGGGCACGGAAGTCCAACCAACAGGATCTGATGCCAGGGACCTACCCAACCAAGGAGAGCAGGTCTTTGCCACTGACAGGACTTCAGTTTCTGGAAAGGGTAGTGAAACTCATCCTTGTTCACTAGGCAGGCTCCTACGGCCAAATCTTCCTTCCTGAGCAACTACCTGGCACCAGGGTTTGTGCTAAATGCAAAAAGAAAAGGGAAGAAGGACTCTGGGAGAAACTAAGGCCTGGGAATCAGAGCACACAAAGCTCTCTTCACCTCACCATTCTGACAGATGATAGGGTTTCTGATCCACAAGATGTCTGGATCACCCCCACTGGCAGCTGTGGCTGGAGGCCCTGGCTTCTGTTGTCAGGGCCACAGGTATCCACCATTGATGATGCATGCAAGCAGATGACAAAAGCCTCCTCAGTCGTTCTCTGAGTAAATTACAAATGGCAACCTCAGAATGACTAACAGAACATGGGGTGGGAGAGTAAGGCTTAAGACAGGGATATCCATGTGCTTGGAATGCCAGCTGCAGGGAAGTCTGTGATGAAATCCTCCATGCTGTAGCTGGCGCTGTCACAAGAATAGGGGGATTAAGCATGAGAATGAGAATGCCAGTGGGCTTCAGAGGTATGGAGAAGGAGAACTACTGGGCTAGAGGTTGGCAAAAATTTGTGTGTTGGAAAACTAATCCTCAAAGTCATTATGTTGATGGTATTTGAAAGTGGAGCTTTTGAGAGATTACCAGTGTTAGGTGAGGTTTTGAGTGTTGGACATCTGCATCAGCATGAGTGACTGCACAACGATGGCAGGAGGGAATGGCAGCATGCTTGTCACATTATGTTGCCTCCTCCCAGTCTCAGTGCAAAAGGAGACCCTCACCAAAGTCTGGCTCCGTGTCTGAGGATTTCTCAGCCTCCAGTACAGTAAGACAAATACATTTCTGTTGAATTACCCAGTCTCGGGTATTCTGCTACACTAACCAAAAAACAGACTCAGACAATGATCTTAAGAGTATCTCCCCACTTTCAGTGCTTTCCTTTCTTCATTGGCAGGATTTTAAAAAAACATTTTAACATTTTCCAGGTGTTTGTCAGGTACACATGGGACATTGGAGATACTTTCTATAATTTTATCCTTGCGCTAGTCCTTTTAGGTGATACTATGACAGTGAAACAAAGGCACAAAGAGGTCAAGTAACTTCCCTAGCCTACAAATCTGGCATTTGAGGCCAGTAGTTTAACCCCAGAGTACCATTCCATCCTCCGTACACACACTTTAGGTGCTGCAGCAGCTCAGAATGCCTGTGTGCACTCTGGCCACTGAATTTTCTCCATATGACAGAGGGGGTAGAAATCAGACCTGGCAGCTGTGGTGGAAGGCCCTGGCTTCTGTTGTCAGGGCCACAGCTATCTACCACTGATGATGCATGCAAGTGGATGACAAAAGCCTCCTCAGTCTTCCTCTGAGTAAATTACAAATGGCAATCTCAGAACAATCAACAGCACACTTAGGTCCCTTCTGTGACCGCGAGTTTCTTACTGTACTGGGCCAGAAGTCAGTGGTTTCTGACCCCCTGCTCTGACAACTAGTGGCTGGTAGAAATTTGGTTTTGTGACATTTTGCAGAGGAGACAGCAAGTGCTCAGGATACCAAAAGACCTTAGTCTTGTGGAACAGAGGCTTTTGGTGTCTGCATACCTGTTCCCCTGTGGTGGCAGTGCCCTGAGTTCTTTCTTTGCTCCCCCCACTTGGAACTTACTTTGAGCACTTGCACAACAGCCCCAGAATGTCTGGAAATTAATGCCTTTCAAGAGTAACCCCTAGTTCATGTCATACTTGTGCAAATTGTTTGTCCTATAGTCTGAGAGGAAAGCATTCTTCTAACCAGGTAGGTCATAAAATTAAGTCAAGCATAGAGAAGCCTCCTAAGGAATTTTTAAAATCTGAGTGAAAGTTTGGGTATGATGACATATATTTATCCTCTCAACTGCTGTGGAGGATGAGGCAGGAGGATCTTGAGTTTGAGGTCAGAGAGATAGGTTTTTTTTTTTTTTTTTTTAAAGCAAAACCTCAACTCAGACCAGGCATAAAACAAGCTTGAATTCCCTGTTCCTCCCAATGGCTCCCGGACACTTAGAGTTTCTCTGCTTTTGTTTTCTGTCTTTGAAAATGGAAGCAAAGCTGACCCTTTCTCTTTCATATGAGCATCCCTCTTCTTGATGCTCTGGTCTTCTTTTGCCACATCCAAATGGAAATTACTTTTCTGCTCCAGTTAGCAACAGTTTCTGATTTCCAGGTGAATAAACATAATTCTCTGCAGGGGTAAAGGAAGCATCTGCGTTGATTCCCGCAGTTTGTTCGGGCTGTTCTCATATTTACCCAAGGCGCCCTCTCTCAGCTATGTAGCCCTCCGTCCTTCGGCTTAATGAAACCCCAAATCTGCCCACAGTGGGAGTCCTCATGCCTTCTCACCTGCCCAAACCCAGGCTCTCTTTAAGAAACACCTTCACAGAAAAGGTGGACAGAGATGCCATTTCTCTAGAGCTGTGCATTCTAGCACACCATGAGACCCAAAGTGCATTTATAATATTTTTCACATACTGAGGAAATGGAGGAAGAGACTCCTGACCAGAGGCAATTGAGACAGGATTTTCTGCACTCCAGGACCCGGTCTGCTGCCCTGAGAGCTGTAAGGGCCAGTAATGTCCTAGCATGTCTGTAAGCTACGTGGCATGCCAGCTGCATTAACAATGTATCAATAACTATTCTGAGCTTATTCCTTAGTAAGTCACAGTGTGCTGTAACACAAAAGCACACATGATTCCTCTCAGGAGCCCCAAGTTCCCCCTGGGTCCTAGTTCTGCTGTTTACTAAAGTTTCCTTAAAAACAATTGACTCATTTTTTTAAAGAAAGATTTGATTGTGGTATAATCTGCATAGCGTGCAAATTTGTCTGTTATAAATAAGCAATTCTGTGCATATTTAGGGTATTTACAGAGTCATGCAACCATCGCCACAATCTAATTTTAAAGCATTTTTCTATCATCCTCCCCCCCAAAAAAAACCCCTCATGTTTAACCACTTGAGCTTTTGGGACAAGCCAGCAACAAAGCTCTACGACAGCCAGTAACAAAACACTGTGCTACCCTACCTATCTTCTCTAGCTATTTCCGGGAGTGCACAGAGGGTGACTGCTAGGTGTGTATGGACTTGTCAACTCCTCTAAAGCTCTGACATCCCTGCTAGCTATTTCCATCAACAATTACTGTCCTCCAAGTGCCAAAGCTAAGATGTGGTCTTCAGCAAACTGAGGGAGGGAGTGTGGCAGGAGGAGGCCGGTAACAGCCTGTAAAGGGATCTCCAAGCAGCAGCCTTCATTAACTCTTTATCGTATCCCTGCTCTGGGCTGGCTTCTGTACTTTATGTGCATAAAATTAATGTGCAGGAAATTCCCTAGTCTCTAATGTAATTCAAGTGAGGGATTCTCCTTCGCCTCTCCACCAGTCCTGCTTAGGTGTGTTTGATGCCAGGTATAGATGAATAAAAAGGATCCTGGTTTTATTCATGTTTTCACCACTATCATTAGCTATTATTGTTCTTGTTATTATTATTATTATTATTATTATTATTATCATCTTCATCCTTTAAAGAAATGAATACATATGACTAAGCGTGGTGGTGCTTTCCTGTCATCCCAGAGCTTAGGAGGCTGAAAACAGAAGAATCAGGGCTAGGTAGATAGATAGCTCAGTAGAATAAGTGCTTGCCTGGCAAGCATAGGCTCCTGAGTTCAATCCCTAGTACCAGAAAAAACAAAACAAAAAAGGAGAATCACTATAAGTCAGATGTGTGTAGTGAGACCCTGTAGACCCTACACACCCTGTACTAAAATAAAAATGGATATACGAATCATTTTTGATAGGTAAGGTCCTGTTCTCTTTCTTATCTCTTGAGGAAAACCATGCATTTGTTCAATATCATGCCAGTGCAGTGTGGGACTCCCAGTGTGTGTGGTTGGTCCTTCATCCAGACCCCTTAGGATTTTTCTACTAGTTTTGTGCATTCTTTCCTGGCTTTATATGGCCTTTGCACCTAGTAGCCCACCATGAAGACTCTGGCTATTGCTCACAGGTACCTGGAGTCAGGAGTGCCTGAATGCATCACCCCACGGGCCCTTAGCCAATGACTAACTGGTACAAGAGAAGGACACCCAAGAGCTCCTCTTCTTTTTCTAAAATGTATTTTTTATCATTTCACATTAATTTTATATACCGTAGGTTTCAATGCTGCATTGTATTTTTACACACATGTATTAATATGTTGATCATAACCACTTCTCTCGAGACCCAGTCCTAGCCCAGGTCCGGTGAGTGTGCGGAGAGCTTCCTGCTACCCTGCACCAGCGGGACCAGTCCCAGCCCAGGCGCAGAGTGGGCCGGACCCTCTCCTAGCCCCTTGGGCCGCCCCCTCCACTCCGCAGTGCCTCCCCCACCCCGCCCGCC
>NW_004524808.1:3307674-3314571 GCF_000260255.1 Octodon degus
ACTAAAGAATCAAATGCAGAAACATATGAAAGAAACCCAGCGCCCACCCAGAACAAATGAAGAGGACACTAGCTCGGCTCAAATGCATGAATTAAGAGCGTCCATAGTAAATAAGTAACAGCAGAAAGATATAGAGGAAATAACCACTTCTCTCATTACCCCCTTCTTACTGCCCCCCATTCTTTCTTCTTAACTAATAACTTTCTACCTTCTAGTCTCATGTTATCACTTTTATTTTTCTGGTATGAGGAAGTGAACCCAGGGCCTTTGCACTGCCAGCACGCTCCTGTTCTGCATCAACCCAGCCTGACCGGCTTGGCTTCTTCTGCTATATTAGCCTGCTCGCTTGCTCCCTTTCTGGCTTCTGGCTGGACACTTTCCTTATAAATCACCACAACACTCTGAGTACAACAAGTTAAAGAGGCTCATTTGCCGTAAGGCAGAAGATTCTCTTTCTCCAGAGGAGTGACAGCCTAAGGTAGGAACTTAGTGAGATTATTGGCACTTTTCAATTTACCAAATGTTCTCCAAAGTGCTTGTACTAATTCATGGAAATGAGTATCCCTTTTGCCCTACACGCTTAAAAATTTCAAGTTTCACCAATTAGCAGCCAAGAAAATGTGCCCCATTGTTTTGCATTGACATCACCACATGTGTTGCTTGCCCTTTCAGCTTTTCTGTTCTGTGAATAGCCCATTCATACCATTTGTCCATTCTTCCATTGTTTTCTTTTCCTATCTGATTTGTGGGAATTCCAGTACGTTCTAGAAGCCCTTGGATGTTACAAATTTTAGAATTCTGTCTTCTTCACAAACAGAAATACAATTTAACAATGATAAGATATAATGTTTCTTTTAAAATTCAAATAATGCAGAACAAGAATACTAATACAGTAAAAGTTGTTTCCAATAAGCTGTACTCTAGCATTGGGCTTCAAACCCACCAATGATGAAAAAATAACTACTGTTAACAGATAGGCACACATCCTTCCAGAATGTGTAATGCATGTGTAAATATGCAAACAGTTTTATATAAATAAATTCACTAAATATAATTAAGCATCTGTCTTGAGTCAAGTATAAATGGTAGCATTACATATAAATTGTGAAAAATATACAGAATATACAGGAAATATTTCCTAACTAGCTTTTATCAATGTTTACTTTATTATCAATAACTTTTAATATTAAAACATACATCTTCTGATCCAGCATAATATTCCATAGGAAAGTTCTATCATGTTTTTTAAAAATTTTTATTTATTTATTTATTTTTTATTTTTTTAAGGAAAGGGTCTACAGGGTGTCCAGGGTCTCACTACTAGATTGGACTCATAGTGATCCACTTGTTTACAGCCTCCCAAGAGCTGGGATCACAGGTGCATACCACCACGCCCAATCTCTATTACTTTCTCAGTGTGCCCCTGAGGAGGGGCTGGCACAGCAGGCCTGGGGATTGAACCCCAGACCCTGTGACTGCTTGCAGGAGCTTTAATCTTCTGAGCTATTTGGCTGGCCACATGTTTTTTTTTTTAAATAATCTTTCAGCAGCAGAATCTTTTGGCTATTTCTACTTTTTCTAATTTATAAAGATTCCTTCCATGAACATCCTTCAACATATGTCTTCTCACAGTTACCTGATTCTCTCTTTAGGATAAATGTCTACAAGTTGAATTTCTGGGTAGAAAAATGTCCATTCAAAATTTTGATACACATTGCCAGATTGTCCTCAAGAAATCTTGTACCAATTCAGTCTTTGTCTTGGTTCCTTTTCTCTCCCTGCTGAGACAAAATACTCAATGCCCAAATTAAAGAACTCATTGTATGTAGGGGTTTCAGTTCATAAGCAGCTGGCTCCAAGGCAGGGTGGCATTGTAGAGGGGCAACAAGTGCAAAAGGGGACAAGCAAGTCTCTTGCCTCCCTTATGTTTCATGCTTGCTACCACCACAACAGGGGTGTAGCACTCATACCCTTAATCCCAGCATTGGACCGTGAATCAATTACAAACTCTAGATTCAGCAGCTTCTGAAAGGCCTGACCCCCACAACCACATGAGACTTTAGGGGGCATCCAAACACAAACCATGACATGCTTTTACCAACAGTTTATAAATATGTTCATTTCTTCACTCTATCAAACTTTTATATAGAGTAAAATTCTTGATAACTATTTCTAGAACCCTCAAAATAGCCTATTTAATTTTTCATTCTTTATAGATTTTGAAAGAAATAGACAAGAACAGCTTTAGTTAGGTTTTACAGATGTATCCTAATGGGATATTTTAAGTGTCTTCTTAATTCACTATATCCTATCTAGAAACTACAGTCCAAAGTGAAATATGTTTGAAGGAAGTGGTCTACTTGAAAAACTTACCCCAAAACATTTTGATTTCATATATTAAATGGATTTCTTCCTGAAGCATCTCACTCCTCCATGTCCCCCCAGCAAGGATTTCTGTCATTTACTGTAAGGCTGCCTGGCTTGCCACACATCCTGTCACCTGGAGGATCTGTCACCTTTCCAGAACATATAGAAATACACTATACACCTTGATGGGACCTTCCTTTTAGATACATGTATTGAGTTTAACTTATTAAATCTGGAGAGTGCAAGAAAAATAAATCAGGCGGAAATAGAATGTGAATGCTTTGCTTATCACACTAGAGTTTGGGGTTTCTTTTGCCACTCCATCTTTTGCACTGGGCTCAAGAGACTCTGCCCAAGTAGTCAGTAAAAACTATACAAAAAATTAAATGGTGTAAGTGAAGGTGCTGGTTTCCTAAGGTGGCATCAAATTCTAACCCATAAAATCCTTCCTTGGCAAGTTCTTTATTTTAGAGTCCTTTCATTTTTCTGAAGAACCAAAAGAAATGATACCCATGAGAAATCCTGGCTGCCTCTCTGTGACATCCTTGTAGTAGTATTAAAGGCCTCCTTGGCTAAGGATGCAATAAGAGCGCCACAGTGAAGGGAGGTAGGAACTGAGCTAGACACTGTAGAATAGGGACATACCTTGTTACTGTTGACCTTCAAAGAGACCTTTGTTTCTTTTGGTATGAGTTCATGTATGCCTTATTTATATTTTAGAAGAAGTGTCAGAATGCATTGCAGGGAAGATAAACTATTGTACCAGAGAGTAACAATTTAACCCCAGAGAGGAATAGAAAAGTGGGCTCTACACTGTTCCCCTATGAATGAATCTGGAGACCATATAATGTTGACCTAGGAGACCAGCACTAGCTCTGCTATCACAATATTGAGTCCTGGAACAGAGCACTAGAGCTGTAATCCAGAAATCAGGGAAAGAGAATCAAGAAGGGACCACTATTCCTGAAGTCACACCTGCCAGGGCCTCACGATCCTGCGGGATGGAGAGCAGGCATGGAAAGGAATCTCACCTTGTTCCAAATATCCTTGCCTATGAGAAAAAGCCACAAGACAGGACTACATCTTGACCTTGCTACTGCTTTCCAGAACTCACAGGAGTATTTTTAATCAGCACAGTTTAAAACTTACAGCAAAAATTCAAGTTTCTGGGGAATCATGGGAAATGTAGTTTTCACTTTCTGTGTTGTGTGGAAAAGTAGTTAAGAAATAAGGTGGGATAAAAGTGAAGGAATCCCTACCACAAAAGGAAAGTGACTTTGAGAGAGGTAGGGAGAGGGACAGAGAGAAAGACAGAGAGAGAGAGAGAGAGAGAGAGAGAGAGAGAGAGAGAGAGAGAGAGAGAGAGAGAAACTTAGAAACAACTTTTTAGAAACAATTTATTTTCAAAAGAACAATGGCTTCTAAAGAGAAAAATTAATTGTCTTACAATAGATTTCTCATTCTTGAGCAAGACTGTAATCTCCAGGAATTTAAGAGCTTGAAACGGACATTTTTGTGAAAGTCCACTTGTGATTCTTACAACCTACTTATCTCTGTTGCTTTGGGACAGAGTTTTGTGTTCACGGGGCCAGCACTTTCTTGAGCATGTTTACATCTTGTTTCCTTTCTCTTCCATACCTGTGATGCGAAGCTCTTTGATGAGTGTGATTTAGTGCAGGCTTGCTGCACATTATAAGCACTTTCAGGGTCAACTGATTCCTAGTGCTGTCAGGTGTCATGATGTGAGCACCTTAGTGGTCAGTTAGTACAATACTCACATTTTATAGTTATATGAACTAGGATCCAGAGACAGAAAGTATGTCATTTCTCTTGTTTGAAAGCAAATTAATATCAGAGATAGAACTAGAACTTACATCTTTTGAATCCCTGACTAAAGTATTGACCATTGTCTTTTCATTAGCTGTTTGTTAAATCTCTTCAAGAAGGGAATGTACTTCCTGCTGGTCATGGAATGTGACAGGCCCCTTGTGGCTGACTGACCCAAGTGTTATTCCCAGGTCCCCCTGCTGTGCTGCCTTCCATGGTAGGAACCAGAAAACACACACTCTACATTCCAGTCCCCTTAATAGTTAAATGGATGTATGACCCAGTTTGAACTGATAATGTGAAAGATGAGTCTTTTACAGGGTTGCTGTGACATGAGAAGAGCTACTGAACGTATGTTTTGTGTGTGTTTGATCACAAACACTGCTTACTATCCCTGAATGAGGTTTTGATGCCTAGAGTCCCAGCAAGCATCTGTCAGCTCTGAGTTTACAGTGAGAGCAAAATGCCAACACACAAGGTTTGGTGGAGAGCAAGGGGAGAAAACATGCAGATTACTGATGGCACCACTCCACTGCTTGAGATCTTGAAGAATTTTCTTCAAGGTGAGGCAAAATATGGAAAGAGCCAGTTGAATAGTTAATCTACAAAGCTCTTTCATAAGATTATGCAAGTTGAACTACACTTCTTGGAAAACTAAAAAATGCCCCTAGGCAAAGAAACAAAGATAAACTCACATGTAATGTCATCATCTAAAACTGATGATTCGTGACCTTTTGTGTGTGTTTCCAGATTTAAACACATATACACAAATGTATACACACTCACACATATCTAGCAGCATAACTGATTCAAGAACAGATTCTCAACACAGACTTCCTGGGTTCAATGACATGTTCTCTCTTTTTTTTTTTGCTGTGTTAATTTTGAGCAGATTAATATCAGTGTGCCTCAGTTTCTTATAATAGCAGGGTCTTACCTCATGTGGGTATTATAATGAATAAATGAGTTCATTTTGGTAAAGCACATGGATCCGTGTCTAGGGAATAGTAATTAATTAATGAATATTGGATATTATCATTACACATTTAGACAAATATGTATCCTAGTGCATGCAAGTCTCATAATGCTTTATTCATTTAACAGTTCCATCCTGAACAGAAGGCCAAAGTTATTTACATACTCTTGAGTTGAGGATCTACGTGAGTCTACTGGTGTTGTTTATAGGTTCTCAGTGTCCCAGGATGCTTTTTGGCATCAAAATACCTTCCTAGAAGCCTATCCTTAGCATCTGAGAGCAGGGCAACATTTTGCTCTAAGAGTTTTCAATGCTTTCCATAATTCTCTTGGTGTAGCCAGTATGATATTGTCTTCTTCTAGAAGTAGATACTACTTTGAAGTTGATTTTTTAACCACTAGTGCAACGGAGTAAAACAATTTTGTCTCTTGTACACAGAAAGTTTCTTATTTATTATCTTTTGGTTGTTGTGGTTTCCAGCGCTCATCTTAATGTCAAGAAGATGGCAAGAAATACCAGTGTGATAAAAATCAAATGAGAAACCCATACACATGTAAATGTTATTTACAATTTTCAATGAATTGTGAGTCCAAATCTGAGCAAAAAATAAGTGGAAGGCAAGGTGATTAGCTTTATACTTCAAGTCAGAAGCTGTGCTGCTCTATAATTTATGTGAGAGAGATTTATACAAATCAAATCTTGCTTAAACAAAATTTAAAGTGCTACCCAACAACTTTGTTGTATCAAGATTTCAAAAAATGAAATATTCCTCATAATAAATATGCTATTAGTTAGGAGTTCATAGTAGATTGCAAAAAATAGATCATAAAATTATTACAGTCTCTCATACAAGATGGTGTCCATTTTTCCATCCCTTTGAATTTGAACTTGGTCGTGTGACTCACATTCGCCAATCGGACATTAGTAAACATGGCTGTAGTAGAAAATTGAAAATTGACGTACACTCAGCCTTCACTATATTGCTATTGTAAACTCTTTTGCTAACATGGAAAGTTGCCAGAGCTAGCCTCTCAGACAAGAAAAGAAAATGTGCCCTAGGTACCCACCCATTTCAGCTGAGGCCCCATACATAACAAGCAGATCCAGCCAGAAGCTAATCAGCTGCCCCACAAAATAATGAGAAACTCAAGTGGTTCTTTTTCTCAGGACACTATGTTTTGAAGGCTTATATCATACAGATTCTAATATAGACCCAAATATATCATGTAATTACTCTCTTATGGATCATAGTCTTTTTATCCATAATTTTATTGATAAAAAAATAGCAATGAGACAGTTTCAAATCAAATTGCTAGGACAGTTTCAATAATTAACACATTAAAAAAATAATTAACACATTGCATACATTCCTCCCAGTGGTTAATTGCTGTACAAGATGCAGACATGATATCCTATCTACAAACACCATTAGAACAAATCACTCTATTCATTAAGAGAATGTAACTATATATCTATCCCAACCACCTTGAATACACAGATACAAAATGGACATTCATCTGTATACCTTTCTTTTGTTAAGTTCTGTTATTTGAATATTATAGGTGTGTTAACTCAGCAAAATAATCTAAAAGAGTTCAGTAGTCCATAATAATATTGGGTCTTCCGCTTGACTGGCAATGTCAGAAATTGTTGACCTGAGTGCCCTACAGCTCAACAGAACAGCATGGCTTTACTTCTTATATTGCATTTTTATAATTTTCTGCTGG
>NW_004524808.1:3315447-3319685 GCF_000260255.1 Octodon degus
AAAGATGTGGTATTTTTACACAATGGAGTATTATTCAGCTACTAAGAATGGTAAACTGCAAGCCTTTATATTGAAGTGGATGCCACTTGAACATATACTCATAAGTGAAATAAACCAGACACACATGTGTAAATATCATATCGTCTCCCTAGTATGAGAAATCAAAAGAAGAAATACAAATTGAAAGATATAATACAAGTAAAAGGAAAGCAGGATGTCAAGGACTAACTAATCAAGAGAGGGAAAAGAGAAGAGCTAGGAAACATGACAATGTCAAGCCATACAGCTATATGTAGAAGATGAACAGGGCAATGATCCTGAGAATCTCCAGAAGATTTTTGAATCTAGCAGTTAATTGGAAAGATTCTCACCCTGTCTAACTGTATATACTGATACCTGTGAACTAAGCTACTGCACTGCAGATGGTAATTTTTAATAGTAGTTTCATGCATGGATCATAGTCTTTTGGATTATAATAAGATATTGTTCCTATGACTAGGTTATATGGCACAGTTAACTTTAAGAAAGGAACTTTAGGTTTTACTTTCAGAGTGTTGTCAGCAATGTGGCAGAATAGGAAGTTACAAACGTCTTCATCACAGAGGCACACTGACTTAACAATACATAATCTGAATGTTCTTTATGAGATACTAGAAACCAGTTGGGAAGTCACAGTACCCTTGACAAGCTCAAAGCCAAGAGCCCCTACCTGGAAATGGTGAGAAATGCTATTTCATTTCATTGTATTAGGCCCTAGCTCAATCCAGCTCAATTTAGTATTATTGATAGAAAAATCCAATTCATGGCTTCTCCTTTGTGAGAGAAAGAAAAGAGTGAAACAAATGTCAGATATTCTGGCTTTTGAGCAGACTGTGTAAGAAATGCTTTTTATTTCATCTGCCTCAATGTTGCTAGAGATACTTTGGATACTTTAGAGCTGCTGAAAACAAAAGAGAGCTCAATGGCTTGTTATAGGACTGAAGAATTAGTAATATCGCAAAGTTGGCACAGCCTTAAAAGATTAGGAAAAAGCAGTCAGCTCCTGGCTTTCTCTGGATAAAAAGAGAAAAATGAAGCTGATTTCCAATAGTCTAAATTTTTAGTGGATTTGCCAAAGGGCTGCTTCTTTTTTCTTTTTTTTTTCTTTTTTGGCAGACTGGGGATTGAACTCAGGCCCTTGCACTTGCCAGGCAAGTGCTTATTCTACTGAGCCATCTCCCCGGCCCTTAGGGGCTGCTTCTTATATCATTGATGTAGAGTGTTGATGGGAAAGTAACATACTTTGGGTACCAGGAGGTCACAGAGAACAAATGAAAGCACAGTAGCTTGTTGTAACATCACAGCACCTGCAGTACCACAGTCAAGAAAAGTAGCAAGAGATCACAAGATCTTGATAAAGAAACAGGCAAACATCACTAATTGGGAAATTATACATGAAGGCACAGAGAGTATGAATCCTCATAATATGTTTGAGAAGGCACCAGAATCCTTAGCCAGGCTGCTTGATGAAGACTGTACACAGACAGTCCACAAAGACTAGGACAGGGTACTCTTTTTTTGAGTTGCACAAATCACAACAAAAATAACAATGCAAATGAAGATATAGGGAACCACATCCCATTTAAAAGAACAAAATAAATCCACAGAAGATCGCCCTCCAAAGACTAATGAATTACTTGATAATGATGGCAAAAATGTCCCGTTAAAGAAACTCAGTCCACAATAAGAAAATGCAAACAATGAAATGAAAGCAGGAAAAAATTACAAGAGTAAAATTAGAATGCTAAAAAGGAGAAACTATGAAAACTCAAATTTTGGAGAACATCATGTGTGCAGCTGAGAATACGTATTCTGACGTCTACTAAGTCCATTGCTTCACAAGTTTTGTTATTTGTTTGCTAATTTTTTTCCTAATTGGTGCAGCTAGTTGTGACAGTGGGGTGCTAAAATCCTCCATTACAATTCTGTTATTGCTTATTTAATTTTTCACTTCCAATAAAATTTGTCCTTGCATTTAGTTCTTATATATTTATGATTGTTATCTCTTCCTTTTGAAGTTTTCTCCTAACAAATACATAGTGACCTCCTTTATCACTTTTGATCATTCTTGGTTTGAACTTCATCTTGTCTGCAAACAGAATAGCTATGCTTTTTTTTTTCTGGGCTCCTGGCACATGAAATATTGCTTTCCATCCTTTGACTTTCAGTCTATGAATTTCCTTTCAAGTTAAATGTGTCTCTTGTATACAGCATATTGTTGGATTTTCTTTCTTTTTTCTTTTTTGTATTTACTACAATGTCTACAGGGTCTTGCTACATAGATCGGACTTGTAGTGATCCACCTGTATTCAGCCTCCAAAGAGCTGGGATTACAGGCCACCACCACCATGACCAGTCTCAATTGCCTTCTCAGTGCACCCTGGGGTTGGGACAGATTTTGCTTCTTGATCCACTCAGGCAGTCTGCTTCTTTCTGATTGGTGAATTGAGGCCATTTATAGTGACGATGATAACTGATATCTATTGCCTTATCTTTGTCATGTCATTTTCCTGCTGTTAGTTCCCTACTTTTCCCCTTTGTTTCATTGCTTGCTGTGCTTGGTCATTCCTTTCTAACGTTATTCTTGAAGTTATGTTCATCTTTATCTCTTTCTAGAATATCTTTCAGTACTCTTTGTAGGGTTGGTTTGGTGTTCATGAATTTCTTCAGTTGTTCTTTGTCATGGAAATATCTTATTTCTCTATTATTATTATTTTTTACAGCACTGGGGATTGAACTCAGGACCCAGCACTTGCCAGACAGGTGTTTATTCTACTGATCTATCTCACCAGCCCCTCCATTATTATTTTTTTCTTTGAAAATGTATCAGTTATTTAACTAGGTTCTTACTAAGAAATTTAGAACACTAATTTATGAGGATAAATTCCATTTGTCAGACCAAAAACAGATCACAGGTAACCCTGGTGCTAAGAACAACTTTGACTTTTGCTAAAATCTGAGAGTCCACCACTTTCTGATCTACCTTGTGCTCCTCTGAAATCTGGGATTGCTCTTTCTCAGTGGTGAAGATCTCGCCCTCCTGTTGTCTGGGTTTCTGCAGCTTCTTCTTCTTCTTGAAACAAGCATCACTGAGGTGTTTGAAGATTTTCACTTTGCTGATATCAATTTTTGTAGAGGTGGCAATGACAAATTTATAGTGTATTCTTCATAGAAGAACATGATTAAGGCTAAGAGGCCCAGTCACAAGTAGCAAACTACTGGCCAAGTGCTTAAGGAAGACCACTTGATTGCCTCTGTGATGCCTGGTAAGAATGATCAAGATGGTGCTAGGAGCAATGCTAGCTCAAAGTTTCCTCACATGCAGACTGAAGGTTTTTTTTTTTTTTTTTTTTCCCGTGGCTCAAGAACGTTCATGGCACTTCTTCAGTACGGTAGTATCTAGGCATTTTTGAAGCATAAACTCCTCCATTCTTATCCCCACCGACTGGTTTGTGATCATAGCAAGAACTTTCTCCAGTCCTACACCAGGTCCGGTGAGTGTGTGGGAGAGCTTCCAGCTACCTTGCACAGGCGGGATGTATTACAGATCCCAGCCCAGGCGCAGCATGGGTGAGACCCTCTTCCACTCCCTTGGGACCCCCTCACCACTCCACAGCACCTCCCCTACCCCGCCAGCTGAACAGGAATTTCGGCCGCTTTCGAGGAACCCCCAGAGCCAGTCCTAGCCCAGGCCCGGTGAGTGTGTGGGAGAGCTTCCCACTACCCTGCGCCAGTGGGACATACTACTGGTCCTAGCCCAGGCACACCATGGGTGAGAACCTCTTCCACCCCCTTAGAATGCCCCCCACAACTCCGCAGCACCTCCCCAACCCCACCCACCCAGTAGGAATTCTGCCTTCTTCCAGAAACATCCAGACCCAGTCCAGGCCCAGGCCCTGAGAGTGTGTTGGAGAGCTGCCTCTCCCCCTTACTCCACCTTGTCCCCTCCAGGCTCAGCTCAGGCCTGGCATAGAGGCCTGAGGTGAAACCCCGCAGATGAAATCCCTCCAGAGAGTATAGAGGATAGAAATACCCAGAGAGTCCAGGAGCAGAAAAACCTTACCAGAGGGGCACAACAGGTTCACCCTCAAGGGCAGCAACAGGAAGGAGCTGAGCACAGCAGCCAGACCCAAGCCAGGCACAGCTGGATAAATCCAAACTTTGTAGATCTGAACCTGAACATAAGTAGGTGATAAGGG
>NW_004524808.1:3327135-3342918 GCF_000260255.1 Octodon degus
GTATTTAGTACAGGGTCTCACTATACAGATCAGCCTTGTAGTGATCCTCTTGCTTTCAGCCTCCTGATCTCTGGGATTTCAGGCGTGCACAACCATGCGCATTCTCAATCACTGTCTCAGCATGCGCTGGGGGTAGGGCTGGCAGAGCACACAAGTTATCAAACCCCCTTCCCTGAGTCTGCCTAAGCAGACACTTTAATAGCTTTTATCATTATTATTATTATTATTATCATCATCATCATCATCATCATCATCATCATCATCATTTTGTATTTTAGAGAAGGATCTTCAGGGTGTTCAGGATCTCACTACTAGATCAGACTTGTACTGATCCGCATGTTTACAGCCTCCCAAGAGCTGGGATTACAGGTTCATACCACCACATCCAGTCTCAATTGCTGTTGCAGCATACCTCGGGTGTGAGGTCAGTATGGCAGGCCTGGTGATCGAACCCCTGGACTCTGCACTTGCTTACAGACGCTTTAATCCACTGAGCTATTTGGCTGACCTTTAATAGCTTGTAATATTCTATTCTTTTGCTGAATTTCTACAATCTTGATT
Organism: Octodon degus; assembly: GCF_000260255.1. NCBI lineage: Eukaryota > Metazoa > Chordata > Mammalia > Rodentia > Octodontidae > Octodon > Octodon degus. The sequence goes on from NW_004524808.1 coordinate 3,327,697, forward strand.
ATTATGTGTCTGGGTATAGATTTATTTTAGTTATGGCTAATTGGAGTTCTATATGCCTCACTTCTCTGTATGTCAGATTATTTTCCCATGCTTTGGAAACTTTCTATACTTCTGCAAATAAGTCCTTTAATGTCCTTTGTGTTGATTCCTGCTGTTTCATTGACATCTACCAGCTTATTTTTTCTTTGCAACATATTCTAGCTGTTTAATTGTTATTTTCTGGTTATTTGCTAATTTTTTTCCATAATTTTCTTGAGAAACAAACAACAAGAAGACAGTTTCAAAACAAATTGGTAGGACAGTTTCAATAATTAACACACTGAATACATTCTTTTTTTTTCTTTTAAACTAAGCTCTTTTTATTTATTTATTTTTTGTTATTTTTTGTTGTTGTTCAGTGGGTCATATCTTTTTTTTCCCATAATTTTATTGATAAACAAATAGCAATGAGACAGTTTCAAATCAAATTGGTAGGACATTTTCAATAATTAAAACATTGCATGCATTCTTCCTAGTGGTTAATTGCTGTACAAGATGCGGACATGATAGCCTATTTACAAACAGCATTAGAAAAAAATCCCTCTATTCATTAAGAGAATGTAACTATATATCTATCCTAACCACTTTGAATACACAGATACAAAATGGACATTCATCTGTATACACTTTTTTGGTTAAGTTCTGTTATTTGAATAATATAGGTGTGTTAACTCGCAAAATATTCTAAAAGTGTCCAGTAGCCCCTAATAGAATTGAGTCTTCCGCTTGACTGGCAATGTCAGAAATTGTTGACCTGAGTCCCCTACAGCTCAACACAACAACATGGCTTTACTTCTTATATTTCGTTTTTATACTTTTCTTTTGGATGGTTAAGACCAAGGTAAAGCAGGACCTATGCAACAAGAGTTGTATCGTTTGGATCTGATAAGGTCAGTAAAATCCCCTCAGGATTTATCCTGAGATCCCTCAGATTGTAGAACCTTTGTCAGTGTCAGCCATGTGGATGAGTCATGGCCATTGCTTGGCCAATGTGCTCTCTGTGAAAGCCTGAGAGAATGTTTTCTCTCCATGTGACTCTTCTTAAGCACACTCTATATCATTGATTACCTTCCTCTCTGGCCCCATAAACTAGCTGCAATCCTTTTTTCAAGGTCTGAAAATCTGTCTTTAATTAGTTCAGATAGTTTTGCTAGCTTTCAATGGCATTTTAAATTTCCTGGATATCTTTTTGAATCTGTTTCATGCATTCTAAAATTCTTTCCTATATTGTTCATTCAGTGTTTCCATCATTTTTCAGTGCTCCTCTGTTTTTCAATATATGTGTTCTTTAGATGTGCTATGCATTTTTTCATTATTATTGTCAATTCTTTTTTTTTTACCTGAGAGATTATTGCTGATCTGATTATTTCTTCTATGGACTGATGGATTTGTTTCATCACATCAGCTGCTCTCATTTCAGAAATTTCAGGTAGGCAACTTCCAAATTCCTCTAAATCTTTGTTTCCTTGATTTGTTTTGCATGGGCTAAATGTCTGAGATTTTCTTTTACTCTTTCGTTTTGACATTGTGAAGCTCCCAAAGTTCACCAGGTTCAGTGTCACCCTCACGATGGTGGAGGGATGGGACACCACACACTGGTACTCCTGTAGCTTTCCAGTGCTTAGAATGTCTTCTAAATTGGTGAGGGGGCAGGACACAGCTTGTGGCTCCTTTCTATAGTGGATAGTTTCTGGAAGTTTCAGTCCATAAGCAACTGGCTCCAAGGCAGGGTGGCATGATGCAGGGGCATTTGTTTAAGGCAGCAAAAGACAGAAAAAGCCCAAAACTCAAATTTTGGAATATAAGAGTAAAATAATTAAATGTAAAATTTGATTATAATAATTGAACTGCAAACTTGATCAAGAAAAGCAAATGAGAGACAGCTAATAGGAAATTATGAAGTGAGGTAAACAAAAAGAAAAACAAAACTTTAAAAAGTTAAAAAAAACCTAAGAGACTCATAAAAACTATCAAGTAGACCTATGTAATCATCCTGGAAGTTCTAGAAGGAGAAATAAAGGAAGATACAGGTAGAGAACTTATTTGAAGACATAATCACCAAAATCTTCCCAAATCTGAGGATGGAAATGGATATTCAAATTCACTAAGTCCAAAGTACTCTAATATAACTCATGCAAAGATACATGATAATAAAAGTTCCAAGAATGAATGGGATAGATTCTTGAAATCTGTAAGAAAAGTGAACTCCTCATGTACAAGGGAGTACATACAACATTAACAGTAAGTTTCTTAGAAGAAACATTATAGGTCATAAAAGTGTGGGATGCTATATTCAAGATGCTGAATGAAAAATTGCCTATCAAGAATATTATATTCAATGACACTACTTTAAAAATAAAGTAAAAGCAAAGACCCTCTTGGATAAACACATATCTGCCTTACAAACTTGTTAAAGAGAGGCCTTTTAGCAGATAAGAAACGAACACTACTAGACAGAAACATAAAATTGTATGCCAATATATGATTCCCTAATAAAGGTAATATGTGGACAAAGACAGATCTTATAATAATGTCATTTTAGTGCATAGATCACTTAATTGAAGTATATAATTTAGAAGATAAAAGCATAAGAAATAACTATAAGTATGAACTATGTTAATGGCTCTGAAATCTAAAATGACACAATTTGCAATATTGATAACATGAAATGGGGAGGAAAGATATAGAGTTTTTGTGTGTGAAGTTATTTTCTTTTCTGTAATTTAGGGAAGGGTCTACAGGGTGTTCAGGGTCTCACTACTAGATTGGACTTGCTGTGATCTGCCTTTTTACAGTCTCCCAAGAGCTGGGATTACAGGCGCATGCAACCATGCCCAGTGTCAATCACCTTCTCAGCGTGCCCCGTGGGCGGGACCAGCATGGCAGACCCAGGGATTGAACCTCTGGCCCCTGCATCTGCCTGCAGGTGCTTTAATCCGTGGAGCTCTTTGGCCAGCCTTTGTGTGTGAAGTTAAATTGTTATCAGTTTAAAATAGACTGATACAGCTATGTGATGTTTTATGTAATCCCCATGGTAACTACAAAATTACCAATAAAAAAATACACAAAACAAAATGAAAAAGAAATCAAATCATGTCACTATAAGAAAATATGAAGACAGAAATAGAGAAAAGGATAACCAAAATAACTATAAGACACATAGAAAACAATAAGAAAATGATTTATTGTAAGTTCATTCCTAACAATAATTACTTCAAATGTAAATGGAATAAAGTGTCCACAGAGTGGCTAAATGTATCAAAAACATAACAAAAATAATCCCCCAAAATCCATCTAAGTACATACTGTTAACAAGTGATACTCTTTAAACATAAGGACATAATTAGATTAAAAATAAAGGATAAAGAACAATAGAAATGATGTCTTAAAGGAAACAGTGGAATCCATAGTTACACCATGCAAATGGAATTTCGGCCATAATTTGTCCTTTTTTGTGGTACCAGGGATCAAACTCAGGACTTTGTACTTGCCAGGCAAGTACTTATTCCACTGAGCTATCTCTCCAGCCCCTCATAATCTTTCATATGACAGAGAAAATATATAATGATAAAAGGATTAATTCTCTCTATATATTATATATTATATTATATATTATATAAATATATTTACTTAACAGCACAGTATCCAAATACATAAACCTACCACATACAGAAAGGAAGGGAAAATAGCACTCCAATAGCAAGAGAAATTTGCAGAAGCCAAATATTCAATAACAAGGAGCAAAAAGACAAAATTTCTAAGGACACTGTACACTTAACACACCCACATGACCCAAAGGATATATACAGAATACTCCACTCAGCAGAGCACATAATCCTTTCTAGTGCTCATAGGACAGTTGCCAAGATAGATCACATGTTAAGCGCCAAAATGAGTTATAATATATAAGATTTAAAGGCTACCAAATATCTTTTCTTACCCCTGGATTAAAACTAAGAATTAATAGCTAAAAGAAGAGCAGCCTTTTCTGTGTAATTTCCTAATATGTGGAAATTATACAGCATACTTTTAAAGAATGAGTGGGCTAAATAATTTACAAGGCAAATTAGAAAATATCTTGGGACAAGTGAAAATGAAACAACAGCATACTAAAATATATGGGGTGTCCCAAAAGCAACACTAACCAGTTTATAACAGTAAGGAGAGGACAGGAGAGGTAGTAGGAAAAGAGGGTTACCTATGTATGTAAGCATGATGGTTTGGACAACTGTACTGTGCATTTCTGCTGGTCTATGGAAAGGAACAATTAATGATTATTTTGTTTTATCTCTTGTTTTGCAATTGTTCATACTTTTTCTCTTCTTAATTTCTTATACATTTCTTTCTTCTACCAATTTTACATACATATATCTGGATATATGAAGAACTGGTTAGAAGACAACACTATGTATTACAACAAGTACTGTGAAATTCGTATTACTCTGTTAGGTAAAATTCTGCGTCACTTGTAATTTTTTCTGCTTTAATTCTAATTTATGCTCTCTTAAAAACATTTTAAAAAGAAGTAACTGCCTACATTAAAACAGGAGAAAGATTTCTATGATCTGAAGGAATGCAAATATTCTGCACTATAAACATTGATTAATAAAGAAAATGAAATGAAAAGAAAAAAAAAGATTCCAAATAACAACTTTTTATCTCAAGGAATTAGAAAAAATAAAAATGAACTAAACCCAAAGGTGGTAAAAAGAAAGTAATTATAAGGATTAGAACAGAAACCAAATAGAGATTGAAATTTTTAAAAAATCAATGTAAACATAAGGAGTATATAATTCTTTATGCCTATTTTTAAAATATATCCTAATTTTTAAATTTTTTTATCATATTCTGTAGGGACTTAAATTTCAACATATCAATACTTGATGAAAAATACCTGTTCCATATTATGCCTAAGATGTTTGATATGCAGACAGATAGTGAGGTTAAGCTTAACAGCCTAAGTTGTATGGTAATAACAATAAGCTTGTCTTCTGGATGATTAACAACCTAAGTTTGCAGACCAAAATTAGAGAAAAACGAGGGCCACTAGGAAAGTCAACATTTTGGCCCTAGCCTTCCAAGGTCAATTAAGACTCAGGACATATGAGATCTTGTACTGTAACATCATATAACTCGGTAGTGTCCCAAATTTTCTGATCAAGGAGATTATGGAACCAAAGAGGAAAGTGATCGATGATGTAGATTGTGCCTAAGGAGAGTCACATGGAGAGAAAACAATCTCTCAGGCTTTCACAGAGAGTCCATTGGCCAAGCAATGACCGTGACTGACACTGACAAATGATCTACAATCTGAGGTACAGGATCTCAGGAAAAATCCTGAGGGGATTTCACTGACCTTATCAAACCCCAAAACTACAACTCTTGTTGCATAGTTCCTGCTTTACCTTGTTCTTAACCATCCAGCAGAAAAGTATAAAAACAAAATATAAGAAGTAAAGCCATGCTGTTATGTTGAGCTGTAGGGGACTCAGGTCAACAATTTCTGACATTGCCAGTGAAGCGGAAGACCCAATTCTATTATGGGCTACTATACACTTTTAGAATATTTTGCTGAGTTTACATACCTATAATGTTCAAGTAATGGAACTTAACAAAAAAAGGGGATACAGATGAATGTCCATTTTCTATCTGTGTATTTGGAGTGGTTGGGATGGATGTATGGTTGCATTCTCTTAATGAATAAAGGGATTTGTTCTAATGGTGTTTGTAAATGGGATATCATGTCCACATCTTGTGCAGCAATTAACCCCTAGGAAGAATGTATGCAATGTGTTGATTGTTGAAGATGTCCTACCAATTTTATTTGAGGATGTCACATTGCTATTTGTTTCTCAATAAAATTATGGAAAAAATCAATAAACTAAAGTTGTTTCTGAGAATAACCAAGATGGTATCTTAGCTATATTAAAAGAAGAAAGAACAGACTGAAATAACAAAAAGAGAACACTTACAAACTCATTTTTTGAGGCCAATATGACCATGATACCAAAGGCAGAGAAGGACACTACAATAAAAGAAAATTATAAGCCCATATCCCTGCTATGGCTTGTGTCTAGATGTCCCTGCCAAAGCCTCATGCAGTCATAGGTGGGCCATTTTCTAAGGTGACTGAAGCTATAGTATATGGTTGATTCATGGTGCAATGCTAGGATTAAGGGTGCTAGGATTAAGGGTGTATGATTACTACTGCAGATTACTTACTGGTTTGGGAACACCCTGATCCTAGTAGACTAGATAGAATATAAAAGGAACTGGAAAAAAGGCTGCTAAGGTCCCTTGTTGGCTTTGCTACCTTCTGTCTACCAACCAGCCTTGGAGCCAACCAATTATGGGCTAAAATCTCTACAAACTGTGAACTAAATATATCTTTCATCCCTTAACTTGTGAGTGTGGATTATTTTGTGTCAGTAATGATAAGAGTAATTAAGACAATCCCAGATAAACACAGAGGTAAAAGTGCTGAACAAAACCGTAGCAAGCTAAATTCAAAAGCCCACTGAAAGGATTGTATACCATGATGAAGTTCGGTTTGCTTCTAGGGTGTAAGAACGTTTCAACATACTCAAATCTACAGATGTTTCACAAAATGAAAGAAAAATATCATGTGATCATTTCAATAGATGCAGCAAAACATTTCTCTAAATGTGATATCCTTTCATGGTTAAAAAAAACTCTTCACAAATTATATCTAGAAGGCAGGCTTTTCAACATAATATAGGCCATAGTTTTCATCATACTCAGTGACAAATGATGAAAGATTTTTCTCTATGATCTGGAACAAGACAATGTACTTCTGCCAATTGTATTCAACAAAGTACTTGAAGTCCTAGTCAAAGCAATTAGTCAAGACAAAGAAATAGAAGGCATCTGCAATGGCCATGACTCATCCACATGGCTGACACTGACAAAGGATCTACAAACTGCGGTACAGGGTTTCTGGCTAAGTCCTGAAGGAATTTAACTGACCTTGTCAAATATAAAAGTTACATTTCTTGTTATATAGGTCTTGCTTTATCTTGGTCTTAACCATCCAGCAGAAAAGTATAAAAACAAAGTATGAAAAGTAAAGCCATATTAATATGCTGAGCTGTAAAAGGCTCAAGTCAACAACTTCTGACATTGCCAGTCCTATAGAAAACCCACTACTATTATGGACTACTGGACTATATTGGATTATTTTGCTGAATTTACACACCTACAATATTTAAATGACAATGGAATACCCTTCTCTGACAAAACTAACCAAAAAAGGGATATAAATGAAGGACCATTTTGTATCTGTATATTCACAATAGTTAGGATAGATATATAGCTACTTTCTCATAATTCAATGAATAGAAAGATTTGTTCTAATAGTTTTTGTGGGCAGGTTATCATGTCTGCATCTTGTACTATGAATAACCACTATGAAGACAACAATATGGAATATATTATTAGAACTGTTCTACTAATCCATTTTGCAACTGTCTCATTGCCATTTGTTTCTCAACAAAATTAATAAAAAAGAAATAGAAGGCATCTAAATAAGGAAAATATAAAACTTTCACTGTTTAGAGATGACATGACTTTATATATAGAAAACCCTCAAGACTCCACTAAAAACTGTTAGGAAAAATCCATGAATTCAGCAAAATTACAAGACACAAATTGAACATATGAAAATCAATTGCATTTTTATACACTTGATGTGCCTATATTACACACATTTTAGCTAATTAAGGATATGCTAAGACAATGGTAATATTTTAATATGCCTTTTTATCATTTAATTTATTCTTTGTTTAATTTTTCCTGCCTTCTTCACTGTCACTTAAATGTGTTTTAGCAACATTGTTTTATCTATAGACTTTGAGTATAGCTCTTCAAGGAATATTTTTATAGGTGACTTAAGTAATTGTAGTATACATATGTAATTTATTATCATTTACTATTAGTATTTGTTATTTCAAATGAAATGTAAAGACCTTAACCATTCATTTTTCTTTATTTTTGTCCTCAAATCTCAATTTCTTAAATATTTCCTTTATGCATGTTGAGACAATAGGCAACGATCTTGGTATCCTTAGTTCAACCTCCTAACAATGTCAAAGACTCAAGCAGAAAAAGATACCACAGCACATTTACCTATTTATTTATTAAGTCTGCTGTTCTTTCTTCATTTTGGAGTTCTCAATTTTCCTTCTCTTTTCATTTTTCCTATTTGCAAAACATACTTCAGCTATTCCTTTATGGAAGGCTTGCTGGCAACAAATTTTCTTAGTTTTTTTTCCTGTGTGAAAATACCATTGTTTTACCTTCATTTGAAAACTTTAGTTTCTCTGGAAATAAATATTATGGGTATGGAATTATTTTCCCATTGGAAACTACTGCATCACTTTCTTAATAAATGTCATGATTGCTAATGAGAAATAAAGTGTTTTTTGAAATGCTTTTTCCCTGAAGATATTGTGTCATTTTTCTCTAGCTGCTTTTCTATTGTTTCTTTGTCTTTAGTTATGTGTCCTATCAAATGCAAGATATTTTCTACTAAATGCAAGATATCTTAAACCATCATTTCTTTGAATTTTAAAAATCTTATACTTTTTTTCTCCTTCTGAGGTTCTAATATGACTGTTAGTTTTGTTTGTTATTTGTTATTACAGAACCCTGTGGGTCTGTTTATTCATTTTTTTCAATATATTTTTTCTATTACTCTAATTTTAAACTCACTAATTCTTTCTCCTGTCATCTCCAGTCTACTTTTGAACCCCTCCAGTGGGCTTTTAAAAACTTTTTTTAGATTATTCTTTTGGCTTTAGAATTTCTTTTCAGCACTCCTTTTGTCTTTAATTTCTTTGCTAGAATGTTCTATTCTTTCATTTGTTTCAAAATATTTGTAATTATTCATCACTGCATTTTATGATAGTTGTATTAAAATTGCTGACAGATAGTTCCAACATCTGTGTCATCTTGGTGTCAGCATCTGCTCCTCTTTTATCATTCTAACTGAAATTTTTCATAATTCTTGATATGATGGGTGATTTTCAGTTTTATTCTGGATAATTTGCATATTCTATCTCTGGTTCTTATTTGCATATTCTGTCTCTGGTTCTTATTTATATCTTGTTACTCATTACTTGCAGTCAATGATGGTAGATAGGGCTCTATTCACATATTTGACCTCTGCAGAGGTCCATTTGTAAGGGAAAAAAGGGACCCTGTATCTCAGTTGCTCAGGAGGAATGAAATTAAGGGCTTTGCTCACATATCTTTTGCAGGTAACCTCTTGCTGTGCGGGAGATCTATCTCATTACTGCTGCGCTGGGAGGGTAGTGAGGAATCTGCTCATAGACAGGCTCTGTTGGTTCTCACCTGCTAGGAAGCAGAGGGTTTGCCTTGTTAGTATAAAAGTGGGATGGTAGTTACAGCTATCCACATACAGCCTTACTGTTCAGTGCAATGCACATTTGACTTAGGGAAGGCACAAGTTTTTGAGGGTGTTCAAATTGGGTAGACATTATGTTGCCAGAAAAGTTTTACATGGCAAGACTTTGCACATTCCGTTCCTCTGTGAAGAAAACAATGGTTTATCGTGTTTTATTGTCTGAATTTGATAGTTTTGTTTGATATTTCTGGATCATGAGCTACTATTTTACCCATACCCCAATATATAGAAAACAAAACGTTTTGCTATGCAAATCTCAAGGTTCCTAGACAGACTACTGCTCTTCTCTAACTTTCCATGTCTTCTGATATCTGCCTCACGTAGTTGTCCCAGGATTTTTAAGAAAAAAGGAAAATACGCTTACTCCATTTTGTCTGAAACTGAACTTTCATGTAGCTTAATGAGGAAAATTTTATGTTCTATCTCAACCTGGGATAGAGAAGAATATCCACAGAGATAATGTGTACTAAACAATAAAACAAGGTTCTATGTATAATAAATCATTTATATGTGAATATGTTCTTTACAAAATATCATGAAGGTTTAGTGTTCTTGTCAAAAGAAGATTTGATAGTAGTTATGAGTGAAGGAAGAAGTATGTAAGGCACCATTATTTGGAAGTTGCAGTCTTTCTTTCTCTACTGTTTCCTATCCCAGATTTTCAGTGTATTGAGCTGTTGGTTATATCAGATTCAAAGCTCCTTAAACAGTTATAACACAGGCAAAACAGGGCAAAATAGAGACTAAACAGGCCAAAAGAAAGACTAAACAAAGAGTGCTGTGGAAATGTGGACAACACACATGAAAGACAAAATTGTAGTCCAAGATGGTTACTATGTTTTCATCCTTCTTTCTCACTCTGCTTGTGCAAAGCAAACTGTACTGGGTTCATAAAACCATGGTATGTAATAAAAATTTGTGTCACATCCTATAGTCTGACTAAAAATTGATTATGTGAATTTGTTATGACAAAAGTCATGAAATGAATGGCTATCATAGGAGGTAAATACATATAATTTAAGGCTGAATCATGCTGACATAGTTTAAGATCTGTTCACAAAGCAAAAATAAACTTAGTACAACCTTACTGGACTTTGCTGAAACTCTTCTGGGAAGAAAAGTAAAAGGACCTTCTTTGAATGCATTCTACATTCTTAGAAGCGAGCAGTTTTCTAACTATGCCTAATACATGCCATTTAAGTGCATTCCCAAGCTGCTGTAAGGATCCTAAGTAAAAACCATTGATTAGGGTTCCAAAAGACTCATGGTTCCAAACATTTATGTCTCAGATTATAACAGAAGAGCACACTAAATGACCCTCTTTCTCCGGAGTTTGGGTCTTGTCATAGGATGGTACCTCCACAATGGAGGTCACAGAGTAGACCACTGGTGCCACTGTCTCAGTTACCTTTCTCATTATTGAGACAAAGTACCTGACACCCAAAATTAAAGAAGGAAAAGTTTATTCAAATTACAGTTTGTACAGGTTTCAGTTAGAGAGAGAGAGAGAGAGAGAGAGAGAGAGAGAGAGAGAGAGAGAGAGAGAACAAACCTCTTTCTCATACCCTTAATTTCAGCATTGGACTATGAATCAATCACAAACTGTAGATTCAGTCACATCTGAAAGCCCACTCCCCATGACTACATAGGGCCCTGGGAGTACATCTAGACCCAATCCATAACAGGCACCTGGTAAAAGCATCCAAATCCTGATGAAAGATGGCAAGAACCATTTTTTAGAGGAGCAGTTCATAGCAAGAAAAATCATAGGTTTTCTTCCTCTTAGCTGTAATTCCTGACATCAAGAGGTAGAGTGTATGTATTATTGATTATGAGTTCAACCAATGAGATTACTTTGGCCAGTAGAATAAGACAGAAGTGATGATATGTCAGCTCCAGGTCTTTGTTGTCCTTATGTCATTGCCATGAGAAAGACATGGCTAGATTCTCTCTTGCTAAACCTAGCTCAAATTTTTGAAATGTCCAGCTCAAAGTGAATGCCAAGGAAGTTTTGGAGGTCATTCCTACATATCAATAATGTGGAAATAGGGTAGCTGAGGCAAAAGGAGTGCTGTAATTTTGATCTAGAATGTCCCCCAAGTGTTCCTTACATATTAAAGAACTGGTATTCAATCTTTGGTGCTAATGGGAAGTAATAGAGACTTTATAGGATGTGAAGATGAGCAGAAGTTTTAGGTCATTGAGGACATGGAGTCAGAATGAATCATGAAGGATGTCATGGCTAAAGCAAGGGCTCCAGAGGCTCAACAAACAAACAAAGACTTCATTAGATTGGTGGGATTTTTGCCCAGAAGTGAGATAAAACAAGGTGATGTATGGATATCCAGTACCAACAAGCCTCTACTCATGCCCCTGAAGAGTATGTTTTTCTGATAATTTTAGAAAAATTATGATTAATGGTACTTGCAAAAGTACACTTGCTGCATAATCTGAGTTCCTCTAGTCCCATTTGAAGTCAAACCTAGCTACTTGTAACTCCGTACGCCAACTTGGCTGAGTCACAGTGTCAAACACCTAAACAAAGATTTGCCATGGCAACCTGTCTGGGTCCTCTCCAGGGTTCAATACCCGGGGCCTTCTGCTTTCACTCTACAATTAATTTTCTCAGTCTTCTTTTGACTCTCTACCTTACACTTCTTTCCAGATTGAGAAAAACAAAAACCATCAATTATACTATAACAATTAGCATCTACTGTATTGTGAACATTTGATATACTGCATCTATAGGAAATGATAGTTTTTGAAGTATGTATATATACATCCAACTAGTGTATGTAAGTTAGGTCTCATTTTAAAAAGCAAAGGACCATTTCTATGCCAGTAATATCCAGTGTATTAGTCCCTTTCCTATCACTGGGACAAAATACTAAACATCCACAAATTAAAAGAGGAGAGTTTTATTTTGGTTCACAGTTTTAGAGGGCTCAGTCTATGTGTGGCTGCCTACAAAGCAGGAAAGGCATGGTGGAAGGGCAAGATGAATAAAAATCGCTCAACATGATAGCCAAGAATCAAAGAGAAGATGAAGGAACCTGAAACAAGAATAAACTCATCTGGTCACATCTCCAATGAGTCATCCCTTCTAACAAGACCCCACCTGTCAAGAGCACACACCTATGAACTTATGAATGGATTATCAGCTGATGAGCTCAGCATCCTCAGGATTGAATCCCCACCTTCTGAAAGCTGCATCTCAACACATGAGACTTTTGAGGGCTATTTTAGACCTAAACTGTATCATCCAGAAAATCCTTCTAAATTGAAATCCAGTAAGAAGGAAGTGGCCCTGTGCACATATCAAATGTGCCAGACCCTGCTGATGTGAACTACTTAGCTACTCCAGGACTGGGGTGTCATATAGTCCTACAGCATACTGATTTAGAAGTGTGTAATATTCCACAGAGGAAAAGAATGAAGCCAACTCAGAAATCTATCACCATCAGAGATTGGCCCACATCTGGACAGCGAATAAGCATGCAGGTTGAGAGAACTAGGCCTACAAAATGAAGAATCTGTGAAGCAAATAAATAACCAGCAGGCACCTTTGATAAAAACACTCCTCAGGAGTCTGTCTGAATTGCTACAGTTTACTTCCACCTAGGGACTATAAGTAGCATGTTGATGATTTCTTTGTTTATCATTACCAAGCAAATAACAGAAGAAATTTGGACCCTTCCCCCATTTCCACCTTCCTCCATTGTCCTTTTTTTTTGTCCTAAGTTTATTCACTTATTTCTTCTCTCTTTTCTCCTTTCTCCTCCAAGGGGCCACATGGATGCTTACAATTAACTTATCAGCCTCCATTAATTAGTTCTTAAAAGTTAAGTCTGGAAGCATCATTTGCCTGTGGTCAAATCTATTGGGGTTTAGACAGCTACTCATACCCAGGGCCGTTATTAGAGAGCTGACTGTGTAAAGGGGCACTTTCTGCTTTCTGCTGCACAGAACTGCACTGTGAAACTGGCAGCCTATAATTAATTGCCAAGTTGCCTTCTATCAAACTACTGCAGGAAGATCTCTAGAGATAGCAAGAGTGGATTAGAAATAACACTGGGCCCCGGCTCTGGTGTTGAAGTGTGAATCTTGTTCCTGACTTACTAGATGTGGAATACTGGAACCTGGCTGCTCACAGGGTGGTATATGAACCAGCAGCATGAGTATCCTGTGGTGAATTTCAGGACCCATCCAATGCATTCAACATTTGGCTGTACATTTTAACAACATCACCAGGTAAAGTTTAAAAAAAATAACAGATTGGACAAGTCAGTGGGTCTTACTTTCTACATGTGAGTTAATACATCAGGAGCATTTAGAAAAATTAGAACATTGATTAACATTCAGCTTATGATTACTATACTGTTTCCTTTTTTCTATTCCTTTTCCTGTGGTACAATACATATACCATAAAATTTACCATTTTAATCATCTTAAATATACAGTACATGAGTCTTCAAATATCTTTATGAGTTAATGGGGCTGTCACCACCATCCATCTCTATAACTCTATCTTGCAAACCTGAAAGTCTATATAGTAGCCTCCCATGCTCCTCACCCTCCAGCTCCTGGAACTCCTGTTCTACTTTGTAGATCCATGAGTGTGACATCCATCAGTACTCATATAATAGTGAAATCACACAGTATCTGTCCTTTTAGCTAATATTAGTTGATATTACTCTGTGCAATGTCCTCAGTGTTCATCCATGCTGTAACATATTGCAGAATTGTCTTCATTTTAAAAGATGACTAGTACTCAATTGCATAGACACATCACAGTTTGCTTGTTCGTTTATCTGTCCATTGACAATGCTTCCATGTTTAAGCTATTGGAAGTAATACAGGTATGGCACAAGTGTAAATATATTTTGGGGGCCTTACTATAATTATTTTACTTATGAAGTGTAATTGAAAAATGCAGTATGGGGCTGGGGAGATGGCTCAGTGGAATAAGCGCTTCCCTGGGAAGCGCAAGGGCCTGAGTTCAATCCCTGGTTCTGAAAAAAAAAGAAAGAAAGAAAAAAAATACAGTATGTATTTAAATTAAAAAACTATTATAGTAAGAAATGCATTGCCATTAATTAACCTCAATATTCCCTCCCTTTCTTCAAACACATTCACTCCAGCATTCATGCTACATTGAGAAACAGACGTGGAAGCGCTCTTCTGGAAGTATCTTTAGTGGCACTCTGGTGGCTGCCTCAGTGTTCTGAATTGATTCAAAACATTCACATGTCCTGGTCACTTTGACTTGGAGGAAGAGCCAGAAGTTACACGGTTTCAGATCTGGTGAACGTGGAGGAAGACACACTGTAATGTTTTTACAATTCTGCTTTTCTATTGGCCTGCCTTTCCATTGAATGACAATGGGCAGTGACATTCACTTCATAACCCAATAATCTTTCAAAAATTTTGCCTCTGAACACATTCTGCAATATGTTACAGTATGGATGAATGCTGAGGGCATTGCACAGAGTAATACTAACTAATATTAGTTAAAAGGACAGATACTGTGTGATTTCACTATTATATGAGTGCTGATGGATGTCACACTCATGTATCTACAAAGTAGAACAGGAGTTCCAGGAGCTGGAGGGTGAGGAGCATGGGAGGTTATTAGATAGACTTTCAGGTTTACAAGATTTTTTTCTTTCTTTCTTTCTTTCTTTCTTTCTTTCTTTCTTTCTTTCTTTCTTTCTTTCTTTCTTTCTTTCTTCTTTCTT
>NW_004524808.1:3343018-3344184 GCF_000260255.1 Octodon degus
TTTCTTTCTTTCTACGATTTATAAAGATACTCAAGAAAGAGGACTTTCACGACTTCTTCAAAAAGTGCTAAGAATGATGGGACATGTGTGTTCAAAGCAAGGGGAAATATTTTGAAGGAAATTAATAGCAATGTGTCTGTTGTTCTACTGTTTTTAAACATTTAAACTCTAACTGTATTTTACCATCACCCCTCTATATATACATAGGGAAAATTGTTGGATCAGATGAGAAATCTGTTTTTATTTATTAATGAACTGCCATTCTATTTCCTTTTTTTCATTTTTGATGTGCAGGTTGGCTTTGAACTCACTATGCAGTTCTCAAACTTGAAGCAATCTTGCCTCGGCATCCCTGGAGTGCTTGGATCCTAGGCATGCATCACCACACCCTGCTGCCATCCTATTTTATACAGTGCCTCTAGCATGTTGTATTCCTCCAACTGTGCACAACGGTTCCAATTTCGCTACATAACCCCCAACACTTATCTTTTTCACTTTTTCTTTGCTGAGGGGAAGTATTTAACACCATCCACTTAAAGGAAACATTTATTTTAACTTATATAATCAGTCTATGGTCACCTAGCTCATAGGCAGGAAGGGTATGGTGGAAAGGCCTGGGTGAAAGAAAACTGCTTGGCCCTTAGTAACTAGGAAGCAGAAGCAGAAAGGAAGAGCCCGGAGGGAAACACACGCAGGCAGGTTTTGCCCACTGTGAAAACTCTGAGTAAGCTCCACCTTGTAAAAGCACATTCAGCTTATAGATTGATCAGTGAATTATTGAATATAGGATCTTCATGACCCAATAACTGCAGTTCTGATTGAACATTTTTCCAGCTATTAGTGATATTCAGCATCTTTTCTTGTGCTTATGTGCTATTTACATTTCTCCTTTGAAAGAATGTCTATTCAAGACTTCTGCTCAATTTTGAAACCAGGAGCTTTTTCTTTCTGTTGAGTTTAAGAGTTCTTTATACATTTGGAATATCATATATATGAATCAAAAATATTTCCTCCAATTATGAGGATTGCCTATTGACTTTTTTTTTTTTCAGCACCGGGGATTGAACTCTAGACCCAGTGCTTGCTAAGCATGCAATTATTCTATTGAGCTATCTCGCTGGCCCTGACTTTGTTGACATTATTGTTTCATGTACCATATATATATA
>NW_004524808.1:3345986-3349427 GCF_000260255.1 Octodon degus
TTCCTAAAATTTATCTGGAACCAGAAAAGACCTAGAATAGCAAAGTCAATTCTGGGCAATAAAGACAAGGTAGGTGGCATTACTATTCCTGACTTCAAAATATACTACAAGGCTACTGTGAAAAAATCAGCATGGTACTGGCATCAAAATAGACCCGAGGATCAATGGAATAGATCAGAAGACGCTGAAGCCTGTACAAGCACACTCAGCCACCTTATCTTTGACAAAGATGCCAAATATATTCACTGGTAGAAGGATAGCCTCTTTAACAAATGCTGCTGGCAAAACTGGCTCACTACATGCTGAAAACTAAAACTTGTCCAAGGCCTATCACCATGAACTAAGCTAAAGTGAAAATGGATTAAATATCTAAACATTAAAACCAAAAAATTAAATCTCCTGGAAGAGAATTTAGGAAGAACTCTTGAAGACATAGGGGTAGGCACAGAGTTCATGAACAAAAATCACATCACATGGGAAACTCTTGAATGAATTAGCAACTGGGACCTGCTCCTATTGAGAAGTTTTTGAACATCATAAGAAATTACCAACAAAGTGAAAAGACAACATATAGACTTGGAAAAAATCAGGACAAATAAGTACTCAGACAAAGCTTTGTCTGTTCTCTAGAATTTATAAAGAACTACAAAACAGGAGGGCCCCAAAATTTAAACACACAATCCATGAATGGGCATCTGAAATTAATCCACACTTCCCAGAGATTGAAATTAAAGAAGCGAATAAATATATGAAAAAATGTTCCACATAACTAGCCATCCATCAAATCCAAATTAAAATAACATTGAGATATCATCTCACGCCAGAAAGAATGGCTATCATAAAGGAATCAACCAATAACAAATTTTGAATAAGCTGTGGGAAAAAGGAACCCTTCTGCACTGCTGGTGGCAATGTGGACTGGTGCAACCATTATGGAAATCAGTGTGGAGACTCCTTAGAAAAGTTGGACTGGAAATCCCATTTAAACCAGCTATTCCTCTAGGGGGAGTTTTCCTGGAATATCTGAAAACATGATATCATAGGGACATATGTGTGCCTATGTTTATAGTAGTACAATTTGTGATAACCAAATCTTGGAAACAACCAAGATGTCCATCACCTGAGGAATGGATGCAAAATGTGGTATTTTTATAAAATGGAGTATTACTCAGCTATAAAGAATGATAAACTCGTAGCCTTTATATTGAAATGGATGCCACTTGAACATATACTCATAAGTGAAATAAACCAGACACACATGTGTAAATATCATGTAGTTTCCCTGCACGTGCTTGTGGGTGCTTTAATCTGCTGAGTCATTTGGCTGGCCCTTCTCACTAAGTATTTATTTTAGATATTGTCCAGCTACGTTTCTTGGGCTGGCCTGGAACTAGTGAAGTCAAGTGTTTTTCCTGCTTCAGCCACTTGAGCAGCTAGGACTACAACTATGCATGCAACATGCAGCTTTACTCTCCAAATATTTATCATTATTTGAGAAGAGGCCAGGCTTGGTGGTGCACATCTGCAGTGCTCTGGGAGGCTGAGGATGAAGAATGAAAATTTCAAGCTCAGCCGGTGAAAGATTAGTGAGATTAGTGAGATCTCATATAAAAATGAAAAAATATAAAAGGGATGGGAGTGTAGCTTAGTGGGAAGACCTTGGGTTTGATCCATGGTATTGAAAAACAAAACCAGGTATTTTGGCACTGAAGTGTCTTTTTCTGAAAGTATCTTTATTTCACTTTCAGCACTGAAGAATACTTTTACTAAATACAGAATTATGAGTTAGTTGTTCTTTTTCTTTTTTTCCTTTGTCTTTCCTTATTTTGCATTTGTAAGCATATCATAAAAACAGAATCACAATCAGACCCAAACGCTACAACTCTTGTTGCATAGGTCTTGCTTTATCTTGGTCTTAACCATCCAGCAGAAAAGTATAAAAAAGAAGAACAAGAAGTAAAGCCATGCTATTAGGTTGAGCTGTAGGGGACTCAGGTCAAGAATTTCTGAAAATTGCCAGTCAAGCAGAAGACTCAATACTATTATGGGCTACTGGACTCTTTTAGAATATTTTGCTGAGTTTACACACCTATAATATTCAAATAACGGAACTAAACAAGAAAAAGGGATACAGATGAATGTCCATTTTGTATCTGTGTATGCAAAGTGGTTAGGATCGATATATAGTTACATTTTGTTAATGAATAGAATGATCTGTTCTAATGGTGTTTGTAAATAGGATACCATGTCCGCATCTTGTACAGCAAATAACCACTAGGAAGAATGTATGCAATGTGTTAATTATTGAAACTGTCCTGCCAATTTGGTTTGAAACTGTCTCATTGCTATTTGTTTCTCAATAAAATTATGGGGAAAAAACCAGAATCACAGGCAATGTAGCCTCTTCTCACTTTTCTTTCCCTATGTATAATGTTTTTTGGCTGAGACAGCCACCAAGACTATGTGTGGGAGCATGCCTACAAACCATTATTTGCAGAGTAAATTATTATGTACCCATTTCCTTTTGATTCTGAGTAGTAGTGTTGTTCCATTGCATAAATATTCCAATCTGTTCACATTTTTTTTAGAATTAAGTAGAATGGGACCTTGTTTCTTTGGCTACTAATAATAAAATTATAAAAACAGGTACATACATGTTCTGGATTCAAAATTAGTTTAAGTTTTATTTACAGACTAAAGAATACTTAAGAATGAAAGTAAGAAAGTGTGTGTCTCACTTTTTTAAAGATAAAAGAATAAAAATAACAATAAACAAAACAACAGAGCACTTGAAAAGCATTGTTGTTCCCTCTGGATCACATGGTTTCTTAGAAAAAATCTGTCTTAGAATTTCTTCCTCCCCTGTAAGTAGTCCTTTGTTATTTCATTTTTGAGGTATTTTCCCTTCGTTTTTAGTTTATGACTTTGATTATTATGCTGTGGCTAATTATAGACTATCTTTCAATTTATTTTATTTTTCCCCATAATTTTATTAATAAACAAATAGCAATGAAACAGTTTAAAATCAAATTGGTAGGACACTTTCAATAATAACACATTGTGTACATTCTTCCTAGTGTTTATTTGCTATACAAGATGCGGACATGATATTCAATTTACAAACAACATTAGAACAAATCACTCTATTCATTAAGAGAATGTGACTATATATCTATCCTAACCACTTTGAATACACAGATACAAAATGGACATTCATCTGCATACCTTTTTTTTGTTAAGTTCCATTATTTGAATATTATAGGTGTGGAAACTTCCCAAAATATTCTAAAAGAGTCCAGTAGTCCATAATAGTATCGGGTCTTCTGCTTCACTGGCAATATCAGAAATTGTTGACCTTAGTCCACTACAGCTCAACATAACAGCATGGCTTTACTTCTCATATTTTGTTTTTATACTTTTCTGCTGGATGGTTAAGACCAA
>NW_004524808.1:3349527-3358034 GCF_000260255.1 Octodon degus
CTCCTTTTTCTCTAATTTTGGTCTGCAAACTTAAGTTGTTAACCCTCCAGAAGAGAAGCTTACTGTTATTACCATACAACCTAGGCTGTTAAGTTTGACCTCACTATCTGTCTGAATGTCAAACATCTTAGGCATAACATGGAACAGGTATTTTTCATCAAGTATTGATATGTTGAACTTTAAGTCCCTACAGAATATGATGAAAAAACATTCAAAAAATTAAAATATGTTGTAAAAATAGGCATAAAGAATTATATAATTCTTATGTTTATACATAAGTCCAGAAATCTAACGATATATAACCTTGTAGCAGGACAGATATTTGGGATATTTGGGTTTTCTGGTGATTATTTATCTATTTTTGAAAAAAGTTTTATTGGCCCTTGATTGGGATTGCACTGAATCTGTAATTCACTTTGGGTAATATGAGCATTTTAACAATGTTATCTTGCAATCCGTGAATGCAGGTTGTGTTTAGAGTTAAGTTATGGGCTCTTTAATTTATTTGGGCAACTTTTTGTAATTTTAATTGTACAAGTTTTTCACCTCCTTGGTTAATTCTTAATTTTGGGATGCTATTATAAAAGAAATTATTTTAATAATTTCTTTTTCCTGTTTATTGTTACTGTGTAGAGAGGCAACTAATTTTTGCATGTTAAAGTATGTTCTTGCTTTGGTGAATTCATTTAGTAGTTCTTTTTAAAAAATTAATTAAGTGTATTGGTATGTTTTAGGTATAATGATCACATTCATCATATGGAATTTGTGCCTCTATGTGACACAAGTTGATTCTTTTTTTACTGGTCCCCTAACTTCCTTCCCTTCCTTGTTTGCAGAAGCTTTGTTTCCATTTTTCATCTTTTCTCATTATTTTCCCTTCCTTCCTTCCCCCCTCCCATTTGAACATTTTCTTCATGTTTCACAATATGTATCATACATTTTGGTCCTGATTTACACTTAAGAGTTTCTCACACCAAAGAGATAATACAGTATTTACATATATGTGTCTCATTTATTTCACTTAAGCGTATGGCCTCAAGGTTTATTCATTCCTTTATTGTTTCTCAAGGGGCTTCTTTTTGGTGAAATTATTGAAAGGCTTACATATAAGATGAAATTATTTTCAAATAGAGAAGCTTTTCCTTTTCTTCAGCTTCTGTTATTTTATTTTATTTTATTTTTTGAAACAGGGTCTTACTATGTAGTTCAGGCTGGTTTTGAACTCACTATGCAGCCCAGGCTGGCCTTGAAGTCATGATGATCCTCCTGCCTCAGCCTCCCAAGTGCTTGCATAACAGGCGTGTATAGCTACACCTGGTTAACTTTACTTTTTGCTTTTCAATCAAATGAGTATTTCTTTTTCTTGCTTATAATTTTTGACAAATACTAAAATGGAAGTGAAGAAAGTAAGGATTTTTGCCTTGTTAATGACATTAGAGGAAAAACTTTCAGCCTTTCACTATCGAGTATCATATTTACTGTGGCTTTGTTTATTTTATTTTATTTTTGTATTTTTAGGGAAGGTTCTGCAGTGTATTCAGGGTCTCACTACTAGATTGGACTCATAGTGATCCACCTGTTTACAGCCTCCCAAGAGCTGGGGTTACAGGTGCGCACCACCACGCCCAGTCTCAATTGCCTTCTCAGTGCACCCCAGGGGCAGGGCTGGCAGGGCAGGGCAGGCCTGGGGATCAAACCCAGGTCCCTGTGTCTGCTTGCAGGTGCTTTAATCTACTGTGGCTTTGTATGTATGGATTTTATTATATTGAGGTCGCTTTCATATGTTCCTAGTTTTTGTAAACTTTTCTCATATTGGGGTGTTGAATTTTGTAAAATTTTTCTGCATCAATTGACACAATTGCATAATTTCTCCCTTCATTCTGTTATGTTATTGATTTTCTTATGCTGAACTATTTGAGCAGCCCAGAAATAAATCCACTTATTTGTGCATCTCATTGTTTTAGTATGCTGCCAAGTTTGGATTGCTTGTGTTTTGTTGAGTAGTTTTGTATAAATGTTCATAAAGGTTATTGGTCTGTAATTGCTTCTGAAGTATCTATCTGGCCTTCATAGTTGAGTAATGCTATAATAGGTAAAGACATGTGCTTTCCTCTTCAAGTTTTTGAATAATTGTAGAAGGTACTAGTAGTAGCTTTTCAAAGTTTTGTCAGAATTCACTATTGAAAAAATCAGTTCTAAATGTTTTCTTGCTTAGAAGATATTTGATGATTGATACAGTCTCTCCATTTGTTATAAGTCTGTTCAGACTTCCTATTTCTTTTGGAGTTAGGGTTGGTAGACTTGTGATTCTAGGAATTTATTCATCTCATCTAGGCTATCCAATTTTTGCACCTAATTTTTCCTAATATTCCCCTATAAGCCTTTTTATTTCTGTAATACTGTCTCTACATACATTTCTGATCTTTGTAATTTGAGAGTCTTGTTTTTCTGGGCCAAGCAACTTAAAAGTTACCACTTTTCAAATCTTTTCTAGAAACCAAACTTTAATTTCATTTATTTTTCTCTGCTTGTTTTCTATTCTCCATTTCATTTATTTCTGCTCTAATAGTCTGTATTTTCTTCTGTTGGTGTGTGTATAATTTGTTCTTCTTTTCTCTAGTTCTTTAAGTTGTGGAATTAGTTTAAAGCTTTTTTATTTGCTTGTTTGTTGCTTTGTTTTGTTGAAATTGAGTCTTCTTATGTTGATATGTTGTCCAGGCTGGTTTCAAACTGTGATCCAAGTGAAGACCATTTGGTCTTTGATGAACACTACTTTTAATAAGTACTATACATATTGATGTACTGTGTTTTTTTTTCAGTAATCTCCAAGCATTTTCTACTTTTTTGGTAATTCTTTTTTTTTTCTTTTGAACCATTGGTTGTTGAGACATATTGCTTAATTTCCACAAATTTGTAGATATTTCAGTTTCAATTCAGTTGTTGATTTCTAACTTCATTTTATTATAGTCACAGAAGCTCTGTTCTGTTGTGTCTATCTTTTAAAATCTCTTGAGATTTGATATGTGTCCTAACATATGGTCTATCCTGGAAAAAGTCCCATGTGCACTTGAAACAAATGTGTATGCAGTTGTTGAGCTGAGTGTTCTGCATATATCTGCTACATCTACTTGGTTTATTGTGTTAAGTTATCTATTTTTTATTCATCCTCAGTGTGTTCTATTGCTTCTTGAGAATGTGTTTTTGATGTATCCAACTTTTATATTAGTGCTATTTCTCACTTCAATTCTCTTAGTATTTGCTTCATATTGAAAGGTCTATTTAAATGGTCTTTTATTATTTGGATAAACGTTTATAATTGTTATAAATTCTTCCTGCATTGAAACTTTAATTAATATATACTGACCTTATATGTCTCTTGTACACTTTTTAAATTTAAAATCTGCTTTGTCTGATATCAGTATAGTCACCATTTAGTCACCATTGTTCTACAATTAATATTGTTATAATTATGATTATTATAATTATTGGTTTGGAGTATTTTCTACTTGATTCCACCTTCATGTGCTTGAGAATTTGAAATGAATCTTTTGTAGGCAGCACATAATATTGATCCAACTGGATCATGTGAAAATTCACTGTGCTAGTCTATCTTGTGACTGAAGAGTTGAATTTACTTATATTGTCTTTCTGAGTTTATTTTCAGGTGTCTCTTGAACAGTTCTTTCAGGGAAGGCTAGTGGTAATGAATTAGTTCTGCTTTTGTTTATTTAAGAATGGTTTAATTTCACCCTCACTTTTGAAAGCCAGTCTTGGTACTGTAGGATTGGTTAACAGGTTTCTTATTTTCACTTTGAATCACATTATCCTAAATCCTACTGGCCTCTAAAGCTTCTGTTGAACACTCTGCTAATAGTTTCGCTGAAAATCCCTTGTATGTGTTAGACAGTTTTCTCTTGCTTTTTTCAAGAGTATCTTCTTTCCTTTTCAAAAGTCTGGCTATAATGTGAATTGATGTGAATATCTTGTTTCATCTTATCTGGGCTTTATTAAGATTATTGGATGTCCCTTTCGACAAAGTTTGGAACATTTCAGCCACTGGTTCTTTAAATATATACTCAACATTTTCCTATTTCTTTTCTTGTTCTGGAAATTCCACAACATGCATCGTTGATCCTCTTCATGATAATCCAGAGGTTCCGTAAGCTCTAGTAACTTTTCTTTTGTTTCATATTTCCCTGTTCCTTATAATTTAGTATCTTTCATTCCTTTTAAGTTCAGTGACTCAAGGCTGGGGATATATCTCAGTGGTCAAAGTGTCTGCCTGGCAAGAGGAAAGACCTGGGTTCAATCTCCAATACCACATACTGTGTCATGGTGCCAGCAACTGAAACTGGGTGTGATGGCTCTCGCCTGTAATCCCAGTGCTGGGGAGGCTCAGACAGGAGGATCACCATGAGTCTGAACTGTGTAGCAAGACCCTGTGCTATGTAAAGAAATAAATAGAAAGATTTAGAATATTAAGTTTAGTGATTCTTTTGTTTGTTGAATTCTGCATTTGAATCTCTTTCCCGAATTTTTCATTTTAGTTATTCTACTTTTCATCTCATTTTAAGAATATCTTTTTGCTTTTACTTTTTTTTTAACTTTTAGGGAAGGGTCCACAGGGTGTTCAGTGTCTCACTACTAGATCAGATTCATAGTGATCTGCCTGTTTGTAGCCTCCCAAGAGCTGGGATGACAGGCACGCACTGCCACATCCAGTCTCAATTGCCATTATAGTGTACCCAGGGGTGGGGCTGGCACAGCAGGACAGGGGATTGAACCCCCAGCCCCTGCACCTCCTTGCAGGCACTTTAATCCACTCAGCTATTTCACCTCTTTTTGCTTTTAAGTCTATTGATACTTCAAATTTTGTTCTAGGTAGTTTCTTTTTTACCTAGTCCATATCTTACTTAGGTGTTTTGAACATCTTTAAGATAGCTGCTCAAGTTCTTTGTCTAGCAGTCTGCCTTTTGATTTGCATGTGTGTGTGTGTGTGTGTGTGTGTGTGTGTGTACTGAAAATAGGGACTTTGCACCTAGCTATATCCCAATCTTTCTTTTTTTAAAAAAAAATTTGAGACAAAGTCTTGCTAAGTGACACAGGCTGCACTCAAACTTGCAACTTTTCTACTTCAGGCTCCAAGAGTGCTGGGATTCCAGGTGTGTGCCACAGCACCTGGCTCCATTGCATCTCTTACAGGCCAAGATTTTATGGATTTACTTGTCTCCTTTAGATGGTCCATAATTTACTATTTTTGTGTGCTTTTTGATTTTTCAGTTGAACACTAGGCCTTTGAGTGAATTATATAGTAAATCTGGAAATCAGATTCTCTGCTTTCCCCCAGAGTTTGATGTTCATTTGTTGTTTATTTTTTTGGGTGAATGAATATTGCAGGCTATCTTCATAACAAGGATAATCCTGAGGTGCAAAGTTAAGGTATTCTCAGATCTTCTCTGGGCTTATATCCTGCCCTGGGCACGTGTACATATTTTTGTAACCTCTCTTTTCTATTTAGTTCTCTTCGAATCTTTTAATCTTTAATGCCAGTCTTTCAAAAGGGAAAAAGGGGCAATGAAGGGAGAAAAAAAGTGCCATTATTTTAAACCTCTAGAAATAATTTCTGCAGAATGTTTACAAAAATATTAGAAAATGTGTCTGGCTACCCTGTGCCAAAGGGACCAGCCAGTTCAAACTCAGGAGCAGCATGTGTGAGACACTCTTCCACCCTCTTGGGACCATCCCACCACTCTGCAACACCCCCCAACTATGTCTGCAGAGTGAGAATTTCTGCCACATTCTGGTGACCGCCAGATCCAGACCTGCCCAGGCCCGGTGAGTGTGTGGGAGAGCCTCCACCCCACTCCTCCACCTTGTCCCCTTCAGACTCAGACCTGGCATACAGGCCTGGGGTGAAACCCTGCAGCCGCAGTCCCTGCAGAGAGAGTAGGGGACAAAGCCAACCAGCTAGTCCAAGAGCAGAACAACTTGCCAGAGGGGCACAACAGGTTCACTTCCAAGGGTAGCAAAAGGAAGGAGCTGAGCACAGCAGCCAGACCCAAGCCAGGCACAGATGGATAAATTAAAACTTTGTAGATCTGTACCTACATTTCAGTAGGTGCCAAGGATATTACTATACCAAAGCTCTACAACAAAGGTCAGAAGACAGTGCTACACAAAATGACAATGAGAAGGAGCAAAATGAAATCTCAGACCCCAAGCTCACCAATAAGAAGTACAGATGACACTAACACAGAATGAATTGGGAATCACACAGCTGAAATCAGTGAACCAACAGCTTCTGAAATAAAAAAAAACAACTGTAGAGAGGTTTGGAGGAACTCAGATTGGAAATGAAAAAAGAAATCCTTCAAGTAAGAGCATCTGCAATAAGAATCAAATGAAGAAACATATGGAGGAAACCCAATGCTCACTCAGAACAAGTGCAGAGGACACTAGCTCAGCTCAAATGTATGAATTAATAGCGTCGATAGTAAACAAGCAACAGCAGAAAGTTACAGAGGAACACAGAGTGGAATTCTTTTCTGAAATAAAAAAGGAATTCTCTAAACTCATAGCATCTGAAGTAAAGAATAAAATACAGAAACATAGGGAGGAAACCGAATCTGAAAAAAACACTGCAGTAAAAGAAATAATAACTGCTTCTAAAGAAGACATTGATAAAAAATAGAGATTAGAAAAATGACGGATTCCTTGAATGAGCAATACAGAAATAAATAGTTCACATGAAGCAGAGTCAAAGGGATATAGAGGAAATTAAAATCTCAATCACAAGTTTGCAAAACTGTTAGAGTGAAGGTGAAGACAGAGTTTCAGATCTTGAAGATGCTGGGGCAGCTAATGAAAAGATAAGAATACATCTCTTAGAAACAACTAGGATGCAGCAAAAAAATAATTCATCAATTGCAAGACAATGCAAAGATGAACAATGTGAGACTAGTAGGTATCAATGAGAAAGAAAGAGTCAATACAAAGGACATTAGAAAAATATGGGCAGAAGTAATAGCAGAAAAATTCCCAAATATGAGGAAACAATCTGACATCCAGGTAATTGAAGCATACAGAATGTCAGGTAACCTCTACTCAACTAAAAACACACCGAGACATATAACAGTCAAGATCCCAGAAATTCAGCACAAGAATAATCTACTGAAAGCTGCTAGAGAAAAGAAGCAGATCACATTCAAAGGAAAACCCATCAGAATTACAGCGGACTTCTCTTCACAAACAATGAAGGCAAGAAGAACATGGAGCAGAGTACTTCAAGTCCTCTATGAAAACAAATTCCAGCCCAGACTACTGTACCCTACAAAACACTCTTTCAAGTTTGATAGAGAAGTGAAATATCTTCATGACAAAGAACAAGTAAATAATTTCATGATGACAAAGTCAAACATACACAGGCTCCTGAAAGATATTCTAGAGAGAGAACAAAATTGTCAGAACTCCACCAAAGAGATCAGATGCAACCAAATAAATAGAGAAAGCAATTAAATACAGGAGAAAAAGGAGTAAACTACAACAGGTAAATAACATGTCCATCGTAAGTCAACACATCTCAATTATAATCACCAATGTAAATGGACACAAATAACTAATTAAGAGACATAGACTGGCACAGTGGATTAGGAAATAAAATCCAACAATATGCTATATACCCGAAACACATTTAAATCTTAAGGACAAAAAAAAATCATAAAGACATTCATAGGCTGAAAGTCAAAGGGTGGAAAATGATACTACATGCCCCAGCACCTCAGAAACAAGCAGGGGTAGCAATTCTGTTCTCAGACAGTCTCAACTTCAAACCAACAATGATCAAGTGAAATAAAGAAGGCCACTATATACTGGTGAGGGGAAGAATTCAAGAGGAAGAGGTAACACTCATAGATTTGTATGCACCAAACATGGGACCACCCAATGATATAAAGCAAATCTTAATAGACATGAAAAATCTAATATCCAATACCTTAATCTTAACAGGAGAGGATAACACCCCCTTATCCCTAAAAGATTGGTCAATCAGACAAAAACTTAGCAAAGAAATAACAGAACTGAATTAGAGCTTGAAACAAATGGACTTGGTGCACATATACAGACTGTTCCACCCAAACACAGCTGAATACACATTTTTCTCAGCTGCACATGGGTCATTTTCTAAAACAAACCACACACTGGTCCATAGATTTAAAATAGCAAAGGCAATCATGGGCAATAAAGACAAGGCAGGAGGCATTACAATTCCTGACTTGAAATTATACTACAAGGCTATTGTGATAATATCAGCATGGTACTGGCAACAAAATAGACCTGAGCTCCTACCCACTTGGGCCGCCCCCCACCACTCCGCAGTACCTAACCCACCCTGCCCGCCGAGTAGGAATTTCTGCCCAGTTCCGGGAACCTCCAGACCCAGTCCTAGCCCAGGTCTGGTGAGTGTGCAGAGAGCTTCCTGCTACCCTGCGCTGGAGGGACCAGTCCCAGCC
>NW_004524808.1:3367319-3369430 GCF_000260255.1 Octodon degus
AGTGGTATCCATTTCAATATAAAGCCTTCGAGTTTATCATTCTTAATAGCTGAATAATACTCCATTGTGTAAAAATACCACATCTTTTTCAACTATTCCTCAGGTGATGGGCATCTTGGTTGTTTCCAAGACTTGGCTATCACAAATTGTGCTGGTATAAACATAGACACACATATATCCCTATGATAGGATGTTTTCAGATCCTCTGGGAAAATTCTCAGTAGAGGAATAGCTGGTTTAAATGGGATTTGCAGTCCAACTTTTCTAAGGAGTCTCCACACTGATTTTCATTATGTTTGCACCAATCTACATTTCCACCAGCAGTGGAGAAGGGTTCCTTCTTCCCCACAGCCTCTCCAGCATTTGTTGTTGGGTGATTTCGTTAAGATAGCCATTCTTTCTGGGGTGAGATGATATCTCAATGCTCATTTAATTTGCATTTGGCGGATGGCTAGTGATGTGGAGCATTTTTTCATATTTTTTTTGCTTCTTTAATTTCTTCCTCTGAGAAGCGTGTGTTCATCTCCGATGCCCATTTCTGGATTGGGTTTTTAAATTTTCAGGCCCAGGTGTTTTTTCTTTCTTTATAAATTCTAGAGAGCAGATCTTTGTCTCAGTACTTATTTCTCATGATTTTTTCCAAATTCTTGTGTTCCCTTTTCACTTTGTTGATAATGCATTCTTTTGTTGTGAAAAAACTTCTCACTAAGATCAGGTCCCAGTTGTTAATTCTTTCAGCTGTTTCGCGTGTAATTTGATTTTTTTTTGTGAACTCTACCTACCACTATGTTTTCAAGAGTTCCTCCTACTTTCTCTTGCAAGAGATTTAGTGTCTCTGCTTTAATGTTTAGATCTTCAATCCATTTTGACTTTTGTTTAGGGCATGGTGATAGACGTGGGTCAAGTTTGAGTTTTCAGCATGTAGAGAGCCAGCTTTTCCAGCATCATTTGTTAAAGAGGCTCTTTTTCTTTCAGTGACTATGTTTGGCCCCTTTGTCAAAGATAAGGGGGCTGAGAGTGTTCATAGAGGCTTCAGCTTCTTCTAATCTATTCCATAGATACTTAGGTCTATTTTGTTGGCAGTACCATGCTGATTTTTATCACAGTAGCCTTGTAGTATAATTTCAAGTCAGGAATTGTAATGCCTTCTGCCTTGTCTTTATTGCGCAGAATTGCCTTTGCTATTCTAGGTCTTTTCTGGTTCCAGATAAATTTTAGGAATGATTTCTCTAGGTCTGTGAGGTATGTCAGTGGTAGTTTGATAGGGATTGCATTAAATATGTATAGCAATTTTGGGAGTATGTTTATCTTCACAATGTTGTTTCTTCCTATGCAGGAGCATGGAATATCTTTCCATTTTCTGAAATCCTCTATGATCTCTCTTTTCAGAGAACTGTAATTTTCTTTGAAAATTACTTTGACTTCTGTAGTTAGACTAATTCCAAGGTATTTCATTTTCCTCAGTGCTATTGTTAAAGGTATTGTTTTTATAATTTCCCTCTCAGTGTGTTTGTTGGCTGTGTATATGAATGCTACTGACTTTTGGGTATTGACTTTATAGCCTGCTATGCTACTGATTTTCTGTATTACTTCTAACATCTTCTTGGTGGAGTTTTTTGGGTCTTCCAAGTAAAGTGTCATGTCATCTGCAAATAAAGATAATATAACTTCTTTGCCTATTCGTATTCCTTTTATTTCTTTCTTTTGTCTAATGGCTGTAGCTAATGATTCCAGAACAATATTGAATAGGAGTGGTGATAGAGGACATCCTTATTATGTACTAGATATAAGAGTGAAGGATTTCAGTTTTTCCCCATTTAGGATTATGCTAGCTGTTGAGTTTTCATAAATGGCTTTTACCAGATTGAAGTAGAGGCCATCTATACCAATTTTCTATAGGACTTTGAACATGAATGAGTGTTAGACTTTGTCAAACACCTTCTCTGCATCAATAGAGTTGATCATTTAGTTTTTAGTTTTCGCTGTATTAATATAGTGTATTACATTGATAGATTTTCAAATATTGTACCATCCTTGCATCTTCGGGATAAATCCTACCTGGTCATGGTGTATGATCTTCTTGATGATTTGCTGTATTCTATTTGCTAGGA
>NW_004524808.1:3370186-3379429 GCF_000260255.1 Octodon degus
GTTGTGCTCGAATTTTTATTGAATTTTAGATATTGTTGAATTTCTTGTTTAATTTCATTTGTGACCCATTGCTTGCTCAGTATGGTGTCATTTAATTTCCATGTATTTAAGGGGCTTTTTTTCGGTTTCTTTTATCACTTATTTCCAGTTTCATTGCACTGTGGTCAGATAATGTGCATGGGATAATTTGTGTTTTCTTACATATAATTAAGCATGACCCATGGATCAGTATGTAGTCTATTTTAGAAACTGACACATGTGCAGCTGAGAAAAATGTGTATTCAGCTTTGTTTGAGTGGGACACTCTGTATATGTCCACCAAGTCCATTTGTTTCAAACTCTGGTTCAGTTCTGTTATTTCTTTGCTAAGTCTTTGTTTGGCAGACCTATCTCTTGGGGATAAGGGGGTGTTAAGGTCTCCTGTTAAAATTGTGGTATTGGATATTAGATTTTTCATGTCCATTAAGATTTGCTTTATATATTTGGGTGCTCTCGTGTTTGGTGCATTAATATTTATGAGTGTTACCTCTTCCTCTTGAATTTTTCCCCTAACCAGTATATAGTGGCCTTCTTTATTTCACTTGATCATTTTTGGTTTGAATTTGAGACTGTCTGAGAATAGGATTGCTACCCCTGCTTTTTTCTGAGGTGCTGGGGCATGTAGCATCATTTTCCACCCTTTGACCTTCATCCTATGAATTTCTTTATGAGCTAAATATGTTTCTTGTGTACAGTATATTGTTGGATTTTGTTTCCTAATTCACTGTGCCAGTCTATTTCTCTTAATTGGTGAATTGAGTCCATTTAAATTGATGGTTACAATTGAGATGTGTTGACTTACAGTTGACATGTTATTTACCTGTTGTCATTTACTCCTTTTTCTCCTGTTTTTAATTGCTTGCCGTATTTAGTTGGTTGCTTCTGATCTTATTCATGGAGTTCTGATGATTTTGTTCTCTCTCTAGTACATCTTTCAGTAGCCTGTATAGGGTTTGGTTTGTCCTCAAGAAATTCTTTAGCTGTTCTTTGTTATGAAAGTATCTCAGTTCTCCATCAAACTTGAAAGAGAATTTTGCAGGGTATAGTAGTCTGGGCTGCAATTTGTTTTTATAGAGGACTTGAAGTACTCTGCTCCATGCTCTTCTTGCCTTCATGGTTTGTGAAGAGAAGTCTGCTGTAATTCTGATGGGTTTTCCTTTGAATGTGATCTGCTTCTTTTCTCTAGGGCCTTTCAGTAGATTATTCTTGTGCTGAATTTCTGGGATCTTGACTCTTATATGTCTCAGTGTGTTTTTCATTGGGTTGAGGTTACTTGGCATTCTGTATGCTTCAGTTACCTGAATGTCTGATTGTTTTCTCATATTTGGGATATTTTCTGCTATTACTTCTGCCCATATTTATTTAATGTCATTTGTATTGAGTCCTTTTTTCTCATTGATGCCTATTAGTCTCACATTGTTCATCTTTGCATCATCTTGCAGGTGATGGATTTTACTTTCTTGCATCCTTGTTATTTTTAAGAGATCCTTTCATACATTTTCACTAGCTGCACCAGAATCTTCAATATCTGAAACTCTGTCTTCACTTTCACTTAAACGGTTGTGCAAGCTTATGATTGAGATTTTAATTTCCTCTATATTTCTTTGACTCTGCTTCATGTGATCTATTTCTTTCCTGTATTGCTCCTTCAAGGATTCCGTCATTTTTCTAATCTCCTCTATCTTTTTAAATCAATGTCTTCTTTAGAAGCAGTTATAAATTCTTTTACTGCGGTTTTTTTTTTTTTCTGATTGGGTTTCTTCCCTATGTTTCTGCAGTTGATTCTTTGCTTCAGATGCTTTGAGTTCTGAGAATTCTTTTTTTAGTTCATAAAAGAATTGTGCTCTGAGTTCCTCTATATCTTTTTGCTGTTGCTTATTTACTATAGACACTATTTATTCATACATTTGAGCCTAGCTAGTGTCCTCTGCACTTGTTCTGGGTGGGCATTGGGTTTCCTCCTTATGTTTCTGCATTTGATTTTTTACTGCAGATGTTATTATTTCAGGGATTTCTTTTTTTTGTTTCCAATCTGAGTTCCTCTATACCTTTTTGCAGCTGTTTCTTTATTTCTGAAGCCGTTGATTCATTGATTTCAGCAGTGCGATTCCCAATTTCTTCTGTATTAGTGTCCTCTGCACTTGTTATGGGTGGTCTTGGGTTCTCAGATTGCAGTTTGTTCCTTCTCATTATTTTCTGTAGCACTGTCTTCTTACCATTGTTGCAGATCTTTGCTGCAGTTATAACCTTAGCACATACTGTATTTCAGGTTCAGATCTACAAAGTTTGGATTTTTCCAGCTGTGCCTGGCTTGTGTGTGGCTGCTGTGCTCAGGTCCTTCCTGATGCTGCCCTTTGGGGTGAGCCTGTTTTGCTCCTCTGGCAAGATTTTCTGCTCCTGGACTTGGTGGATGGTTCTATGTTCTACACTCTCTGCAGGGATTACATTTGCAGGGTTTCACACCAGGCCTGTATGCCAGGCCTGAGCTGAGGTTGGAGGGTACAAGGTGGAGTAGGGGAGAGAGGCAGCTCTTCCACACACTCTCCGAACCTGGACTAGGACTGGGTCTGGGTGTTCCCCGAACTCGGTAGAAATTCCTACTCAGCGGGCGGGTTGGTGGAGGTGCTGCAGAGTGGTTGGGGGCGTTGCAAGTGGGTGGACTAGTGTATTACCCACGCTGCACCTGGGCTGGGACCAGTAGTAGTTCCCACTAGGGCAGGGTAGCAGGAAGCTCTCCCACACACTCACTGTGCCTGGGCTAGGACTGGGTCTGGGGGTTCCTGGAACATGGCAGTAATTACTACTAGGCTGCGGTGTGGGGGAGGTGCTGCGCAGTGATGGGGGGCATCCCTAGGGTGTGGAATAGGGTCTCACCCACGCTGTGCCTGCGCTGTTACCAGTAGTAGGTCCTGCCTGTGCAGGGTAGCTAGAAGCTCTCCCACACACTCACCTGGCCTGGGCTAGGACTGAGTTTGGGGGTCCCCAGTATGCAGCAGAAAGTCCTGCTAGGCGGGCAGCATAGGGGAGGTGCTCAATTTATTTTATGTGTAACTCATTCATCTTTTTATTCTTTTATTTATTTGGTACAGGGTCTCACTACACAGCTCTGACTCGTAGTGATCTTCCTGTCTCAGCCTTCTTAGTGTTGGGATTATAGGCGTGAGCCCACACATGGTCTCAGTGGCTGTCTCAGCGCACCCAGGGTGAGGGGCTGGCATGACATGTAGTTCCAAGGATCAAAACCCACTCCCTGTGCTTGCCTAATCAGGCACTTAGTCTGCTGAGCTATCTCGACAGCCCTTAGAATCAATAATTTATGCATGTTTTGGAACTACGGAATTTTTTAAAATGTATTTAGTGCAGGGTCGATAGGGTGTCACTACAGAGATTGGACTTGTAGTGATCCTCCTGTTTTCAGCCTCCCAAGCACTGGGATTACAGACATGGGCCACCACACCCAGTCTCAATTGCTGTTTCAGCATGCCCCAAGTGTGGGGCCAGCTTGGCATGCAGGGGATCAAAACCCAGTCCCTGTGTCTGCCTAAGCAGGTGCTTTACTCCTCTGAGCTATCTGGTAAGCCTAAACTAGGGAAATTTCTAGCAATATTTTTCAAGTATTATTTCAACATTGAATTTTTCCCTTATTCTCTGGGAATCTGATTGCCTGAATTACATTTTTTGAGGTTGTCTCCGAAGTTTATGATATTCTATTCGTTTTTAAAAATAATTTTTGCTGTGTTAATTTCAGATTGGTTAATTTCTGTTGATCATCTCCTCCATTATCTATATTTTGTTACTAAACTTATTAAATGAAGTTACAATATTTTCATATAATATTTTTAAAATTTAAGTCTTCATCATTTTTAGGCTAAAATTTCTGCATATATATAAATGCTGCTCTACATGTATATATATTTATGTATATGATTGAGACTTTTTCTCTTTAGATATTTTCCTCCATTTCAAGTGTGTTCAGTTTTCTTGAAGTAATTTTATAATAGCTGTTTTAAGATCATAGTCTGAAAATTCTAACATCTATGTCATCTCAGCAGTATATCTTGCTTCTTCATTACCTCTGATTATATACTAGCTATTTTGAATGCTACATTATTAGATTGCCAGATGGGTTTGTATCCTATGAGAATGTTTGTTTCTTTTTGTTTGTTTTACCAGGTAGCCAGCCTGGCTGTGCTCAGCCTGTACATTCTGACCATTGCTCTGCGGCTGTGGTTTCAGTGTCAGCTCTGTGTTCAAAGCCTTCATCATAGAGTTCAGCTGTGTTTTGTGTGTGCACAACCAAGTGGCCCAGTCAGACATGCACGCTATCCTAGCTTGTTGTTGGTATCTCAGAGTCTTCAATATGCAGGTTAGGATTGCATCGGTGCACACACAGGCCTCTGGGCAGCCCAGGAATTCACAATCTTCTCCATCTTTTGCATAAGCTTCTCCTCATATCTTCAAACTTTGTAATTTTCTGTTCAGAACTCTAACCTCTAAAATCCTTATCCAGCAGCAACACACTCAGAGGAAATTCTGCTATAATATTTTTCATTATAAGTATTCCTATTCTATAATGTTTGCATATTTGGGTGCCCACCCTGTATTAGTTCTAAGTATTTTCCATGTATGAATTTATTTAGCTCTCAGAAAACCTTATGACTAATGTTGTCAAAATATCATTATTGTCATCCCTGAATTCCAGACTGAGAAACTGAGACCCAGAGAGATTAAGCAAGTTAGCTGGGGATGCATAGCTATCTATAGTGTGGTAATATGTGGAACAAGGTTTTGAATGATACAATTCTCTTAATCATTATGCGGCTCTCCATCTATTATGTGACCTTACTGTCTAAGCCCTTCTTTTGCATTCCCACATCACTTTGCACAAACTTTCATTAAAGTAATTCTTGTATAAGTTTGTTTAAATGCATAGTACTTTATGCCACAATCTCTGGGGCAATGATGCTTTGTAAATTCAAAGCTTCAGCAAACATCTGATATATGAATTCTCTAGAGCTGCCATAGCAAATTACCACAAATTGGGTGTCTTAAAATAAAAATATTTTCTCACATTTTAGAGGTCAAAAATCTGAAATTAAGGTGTCAGCAGGATTTTACCCTCTCTGGAGGCTCTGGATGTGAATTGTTCTTGACATCTTTCAGCTTCTGATGAGAGTTGCCATTCACCAATCATGTTTTGGGAAGTCTGGCAAAGCTTGCTCTGATTAGGCACCCTCAGTGTGTTGGTTAATCTGGACTGTCAACTGGATTGGCTGGGTGATTTGTAAAGCACACTGGTGGGTGCTTCTAGGTAGATCATTGGGTGTCACCCTGTATCTGATTCCTGGGCCTTTCTCTCTAGTGCTTTTTCCCTACTCTTTGCTTTCCATTTTTCCTCCGCCATGCCCTTCTGCCACGATGTTTCTGTCTGGGAGACAGAACTATGGATGGAATCCTCTGAAACTGAGAACAAAAAACCCTGAAATTGTAAGGCTGGATATTGTGTCCCAGTATCAGGAAAGCTGCCAATACATTCGCATTGTGTTTGTCTCCATCCTGGCCCCACATTCTCTTCCTGTCTCACTCCTGTTCCTTGGCACCTCTTCCAAAGCAATCTATCCATTGTCAAGTACTCATTTTAAGTAGCAGGTTACAGTGCCTTGTCTGTGATTTATTGAACCCAGCTAATAAACCACAAAACTATGCAGCTTTGTCTTCAAAGTTGTTTATGCTACTCTTAGTGATAGAACTTTTCCTATGACTTACTTTTTCTTACAGAAAGCTCCCTTTAAGAATCCTGTTCATCTCTTACCATTTTGTTTCCTGAGTTCCCCAACAAGGGTTCCTGCCCCACTCCCTGTCCCTAGATAGCTTTTCTCTTTAAGGAGTGTTCTACTATGCACACATAAATGAAACTTCATGTTCCCTAGTTGTTTAGCTGTTCCTGTCCTGAAGCAAAGTCTTTGTTGCATAGGACTTCATGGGTGACAGGAGCATGGCTGCAGTCCTTGTAGGAGCTTCTCTCTGCGCTCTTGCTGTGTTGACATGAGTGACCCACCCTGGCAATCCCCTGTCATCTATGAAACACACCCTAGAAACCCTGGCCCAGCTCAACATTCACAGATTTCTGATAGCTTTCATCTCCCAGGTCCAGAGGACAAACTCTTTTTCTTTGTGTTCTATTTTGACATTATTCTGCTTCTTTGTTACCATTTTAGGGCAGTGTGAGAGGAGCTGTGCATTAGATTTTGTGGGCTTTAATGGAAGCAGGATCTGACAACGTTTCATATCTGGTATCTTCTTTTGCATGCATGGGCACAAGGGATGAGAAATGTTCCTTTAACTGGTTCCAGAAGAGAAGACAAAGACAAGAAAAAAAATCTGATAACTACTTTTTTCCATTTAAGACCTAGTCCCTTTCTGAAACATGTTATTCATCTGTATTTCAAATCAGTCGGGAATCATATCTTTCCACAACAACATTTCCTTACTTCCTGGAAACATATCACAGGATGTATAATAAATGTTTATGCTAGCTGTAAAGAGGAAAGTAACATTTCATAAAATTTACCATAGACCCCAAGGTGAATTTAATATAGGAGCCTGAGAGAGGAATCCCAAAGCAAGTGAGTTTGGGCTTGAAGCCCATCCTGAACTCATTTCATTATGCTTAGCTGATGTTCAGGGGGGAAAAATGCAACAACAAAATTTCCTGAGGTCCATGAATGAATAAATTGGAGTGCTACTCTTGCATTAACCCTACGCTTTTGTATGTGTCTATCAGATATCACACATGAAAGATTATTATGAGTAATTGGTGGCTGTATCTTCCATGTCTTTGAGGGACAGAACAAGAAGAAAGATTTGGAAATAGCCACCAGATGAGGTGAAATAACAGAGACATAAACTTATACAATAGGAACTGACTCTTCCAAAGACCCTGATACTCTTGGAGATATGTTGGGGCTGGTGGAAGCCGCTATGATCAGGACTGGCATAGTTGGCCTTCATGGAAGACTATTAAAGATAGAACTTTATGTGCTCAGCATGGCTGAGGCTGAGTTCAAGCCAGAGTGAGGGGCATAGATGATTCAGCTGCATGGGAATCAGCTCTCCCCCAGAGATCCATATTTATTTGTAAGTCAGTGTATCTGAGATTGGGCTCAAATGTTCTCTTAGAAAACTGTAAGAGGAACCACAAAGAGGAAGCTGAATTCAGGATGCTCTTCTCTTGCATTTGTTCAGTGGATGTCACTTTATGAATGACCAAGTAAAAATTTCCGTGGGTATGTGCTTCTATGAGTAATTTCCATGTGGCCTGAACCTTTGAATAAATATTGTTGAAAACAAAATGCCTCTGGCTGAGAGAATGGCCCTGAGTACAGCTCCGCAGTGGGGCAGACTGCTGTGCCACCATGATCTGACGACATGTGAGTAAAGGCTGTGGAACTCGTTAGAGGGTGAAGAACTTGACACATCCCCAGATTCCTTCCTTCCTGCTCTCTCTTCCTGGCCCCAGGAAGTACACTGCCTCTATTTCCAGTATGGGGCTAACAAGAGCAACTGGAAAGATCATATATCTGGAATGAGTGCTATTACAGCTCAGCCAAAGAGTGTGTTTTTATAGCCAGGCCAACACACGGAAAACTGCTGCTGGAGAGGCAACTGGACAAGGCTGGGCTTAGTACAATGTTTATAAGAAGGTAACTACTCTCAAGGACTAACTCTTCACTTGCATAACCCTGAAAATGCCTGCTTGTTTCCGTGCCTTACTGACATTGCTGGGACCAAGGAGGAAAGGGTCAGCTAACTAGAATTTAGGAAACTAGGAAAGGTTCTCCCTTCTGATGGGTTTACTGGCACCTGGCCTAGCCCAGATAGGGCTAAGTGTGATTTCAGGAAACACACTTGGCTCTTTGTAGACCTACAGCAGTTATAGCCCCAGCAAGTTGTAAAGGATGTTTCATTTACAGTGACACTTGCTTATGAGATATCAAAACTGAATATTGTATGTCTGAATAACTCAAGAGCCCACTGCCTCCCTGGACCTCACTGAAGACAGTTTTTAAAGCAATGAACACTTGGAATGACCATTTGTGAACAAAGCTTGGCTCCCTCCCATCCAATCCAGAGGACAAGTTTTTGATCCTAAACTAGTATGGTTACCAAAAGCCTCATCATCTAGCACTTAAAAAGCCCTGACAGGCTCCTCAGAGAGCCATGCACCAGCCTGTGCTCCCTTACTGATGATGAGCTAACAAACACACGGGCGCGCGCGCGCGTGAGCACGAGCACGCATGCACGAGCTTGGGTGGTCCTCCTTTCACTCTTCCACTATGTTAAGTTCCAGGAATATGTTCCCAAGAATTGGGAGAGAAAAGAAAGCTCTGTTCACATGGGTGTAGTGAAGCAAAAAGCCTCCTCCCTCACCATCTCAAACAGGGCTTCTGTGTGCTGTTGAGCAAGGCACCAGCAAGTTCCAACCCTCGCAATCCAATAACCACCCAGTTAAGTACCAGCAATTGCTGGGGCTGCCTTGGGACCCTGCAGCCAGTCCTGCAGCCTGCCTTTCTGTGCTCTGAGAATCAGTCAGTCCTGCTTGGCCAGGTGTTGTGGAATCAAGACATGCTGGTGGCTCTGCCCTCCCGTTTGCAGCCTGAAGAGGCACATGGACTTAATTCCATTATACCCCTTATAGGAGGAGTGAGGAAACCCAACCAGTGGATCTAAAATTAAAAATCTGGGGACGAATGTGGTCTAGAAATTAGAAGTGTTAATAACCTTGTGGTATTGGCTCTTCACACCTAATTTGGAGAACCACTGAGTGGAGGTAACCCCCTAGCTCCAGAGTTTCCAAGTGCACCAGAGCATCAAAGGGATATTGAACGTGCTAAGAAAGATCCAGTGAGTTTCATTGTCTTAGTTGGTTTTCTGTTGCTATGACAAAATACCACATAACAAGTAGCTAATAAGTTTAAAGAGCTTACACATAGTTTAGGATACTAGGAAGTCCAGCGGCTTCATCTCACTGTAGGAAAACAGGGCTCATATGGTAAGAGATGAAGCAAAAGAAAATGAGAAGAAAGGCTTTTACTAGTATTGTTTAGACAAAACATCATGTCTGCATCTTATCCTCTGAATAACTACTGTGAAGACAGCAATTGTAACTGTCCTAATAACTTGTTTTGAAGCTGTTTCATTGCT
>NW_004524808.1:3380028-3390028 GCF_000260255.1 Octodon degus
CTATTTGTTAATTTTTTTCTTCACATTCTGTAGGGATTTAAAGTTTAACATATCAATACTTGATGGAAAATAC
Source organism: Octodon degus (assembly GCF_000260255.1). Lineage (NCBI taxonomy): Eukaryota > Metazoa > Chordata > Mammalia > Rodentia > Octodontidae > Octodon > Octodon degus. The sequence goes on from NW_004524808.1 coordinate 3,380,102, forward strand.
CTGTTCTACATTATGTCTAAGATGTGTGATATTCAGACAGTGAGGTCAAGCTCAACTGCCTATGTTATAGGGTAATAATATAATTAAGCTTCTCTCTGGAGGCTTAACAACTAAAGTTTGTAGACCAAAAATTAGAGGGAAAGAAGGGCTACAAGGACAGCCAACATTTTGGCCCTAGCCTTTCAAAGTCAGTGAGGACTCAGGACATAGGAGAACTTGTACTGTAACATCCTGTAACTCAGTGGTATCCCAAATTTTCTGATCAAAGAGATTATGGGGCCACAGAGGAAAGTGATCGACGATGTAGAGTGTGCCTAAGGAGAGTCACATGGAGAGAATACATTCTCTCAGGCTTTCACAGAGAGCAAATTGGTCAAGCAATTACTGTGACTCATCCACATGGCTGACACTGACAAAAGATCTAGCCTTCCAAGGTCAATTAAGACTCAAGACATATGACAACTTGTACTGTAATGTCATGTAACTCAGTAGTGTCCCAAATTTTCTGAACAAGGAGATTATGGGGCCAAAGAGGAAAGTGAATGATGATGTAGAGTGACTAAGGAGAGCCACATGGAGAGAAAACATTCTCTCAGGCTTTCACAGAGAGCACATTGGCCAAGCAATGGCCGTGACTCATCCACATGTCTGACACTGACAAAGGTCTACAATCTGAGGTACAGGGTCTCAGGATAAATCCTGAGGGGATTTGACTGACCTTATCAGATCCAAAAGCTACAACTCTTGTTGCATAGGTCTTACTTTATCTTGGTCTTAACCATCCAGCAGAAAAGTATAAAAATGAAATATAAGAAGTAAAGCCATGTTGTTATGTTGAGCTGTAGGGGATGCAGGTCAACAATTTCTGACATTGCCAGTCAAGTGGAAAACCCAATACTATTATGGACTACTGGACTCTTTTAGAACATTTTGCTGAGTTAACACACGTATAATATTCAAATAATGGAACTAAACAAGAAAAGGGGATACAGATGAATGTCCATTTTGTATCTGTGTATTCAAAGTGGTTAGGATAGATATATGGTTGCATTCTCTTAATGAATAGAGTGATTTATTCTAATAGTTTGTAAATAGGATATCATGTCTGCATCTTGTACAGCAAATAACCACTAGGAAGAGAGTATGCAATGTGTTAATTATTGAAACTGTCCTACCAGTTTGGTTTGAAACTGTCTCATTGCTATTTGTTTATCAATAAAATTATGGAAAAAAATCTACAAAGTGCAGTACAGGGCTTCAGGGTAATTCCTGAGGGGATATGACTGAATTTGGCAAATACAAAAGTTACATTTCTTGTTATATAGGTCTTGCTTTATCTTGGTCTTAACCATCCAGCAGAAAAGTATAAAATCAAGGTATAAAAAGTAAAGTCATACTAATATGATAAACTGTAAAAGGCTCAAGTCAACATCTTATGACACTGCCAGTCTTGCCAATAACGCACTACTATTATAGACTACTGTACTATATTGGATTACTCTGCTGAATTAATGCACCTACAATATATGATATTTTTGGCAATGGAATACACATCTCTGACAAAAGTAAACAAAAAATGGGATATAAATGAAGGAGTATTTTGTAGTGAAAAAATATATGTATGTATATATATTAAAATAACATATAAAATAACATAAATATACAGCTACCTTCTCCTCTTAGTTCAGTGAGAAGAAGGTCTTGAACTAATAGTGTTTAGACATGATATCATGTCTGCATCTTGTACTAGGTATAACTACTACAAATTCAATATGCAGTGTATTAATTATTGTAACTGTACTTCTAACCTGTTTTGAAACTATGTCATTGCTATTTCTTTCTCAATAAAATTGTTAAAATATAAAAACCAAAACAAAAAAAGAGAATTAACTCAGTCCAGAGAATACCATTTCTCCCTTCATGAGATCAGAGGTCCAAGTACCTCTTTGCCATACATTTTTGAGGAGACAAAGCACAGTATTTCTTCCTGCATAATCAGAGTCCATGTGGCAGAAATAGAAATGTCCCCTGACAAGTCAATGTGGGGACTGAGACATCTGGAAAGTTCTTGCTCCAGAAGTGTAAGGTAAGTGTGCTGAGAACCATGACCTCAAGAAGAAGCAGTGTCAAGTTACAGTTGGGCACATGGTCTCTGGAGCCAGACTCTGAGTTAAACATCGCCTCTTATTGGCTGTGGTCTTTTGTGTGTCACTCAGCCTCTCTGTACTACACCTTGGAGGAGAAGCCAGGCAGTAGAAACCAGCGTAGTCCAAGGCTGGAAGCAGACCTGGCCTCTGGAGAAACGCTGTCCACACTGCGCTCACAGCTCAGTCAGCATCTGCAGCCAAGGACAAAGGTGGGCCAGGACAGAATATAGGCTCTCTCAGCGGGAGCTGAGCATATTGACATGATTTCCTAGTGCAGAGGCAAGGTGGACACTATCCTGCCCTTGCCCTAGCAGTGAGCTCCCCTTAATGAGGAGCTGCCCTTCTTGGGCCTGATATCTCAATCCTCCCACTGCCCCCTCCTTCCTTGCTCCCTGAGTTGCTGCCTCCTGCCGCTGCTACCATCAGGGTGACAAACTTCCCTTACTCAACTGGGAGAACTGCCAGAAAGAATGTGCACAGCCGTGAGCTCCAATAATGCTAAACAATGGATTAATTACACTCCTAGACTGTCTCACTGGCACTGCAAGGGTCGCCTGCACATGTGGTCACAGCAGACAACAACAGGTGTGAGATGCTGGGGACCTTATCAACTGCCCACAGTGCCACCCTCTGCTCCCTCCTTCCACCCACCTCCTGAGCTCCATTCAAGTCACTATGCTCTCCCTGCAAAAGACTGTTTTGTCCTCTCTCTACTCCCACACTTTTCTGTGGGCTTTTGTGCTGGGAATACAGTTCGTTGTCATGACCCCGCCTGAAACCATGGCTGGAGAGCTCTGGGGGGACCAGGCGAGACGTCTTTCCAGGAGGGCATCTGGCATGGGGTGATGGCTGGGCTGGCACTGCTCTGAGCCCACCTGGCCAGGCAGGGAAGAGGCGACAGCTGCTTTATGCTCCTACGAGTGCCAGCATTCCCGAAAAGAGGTCAGACTCAGAGACCAAACTGCTAATTAGGTCGCATTCTGCTTCCTGCTGCCACTTTAATTTCCACCCCAGAAAACCTTCAGCTGTGAGTCCAAGACCTTCAGCCCCTTTCACCAAAATGCAAATGTCTCCAAGACCCCTCTGGCTGGCTAGCCTTCCAATGGCACTGACAAAAGTCCATGAAGGAAAGGAGCATCCTACAGAACTGGTTACCTTAGATAAAAGTGGTTTAGACAAGCAGGAGTGAGTCTGGGTTGCTTTGAAGATGGGCAGCCCTATATAGAAGTATAGTGCCCCAGTGTTACAAAAGAGGCCTGAACCAGGGATTAAGAACTTTGGACATAGTTTTGACTTTGACACTAACAATCGGGATAACCTTGGCCAAGTTATTTCCACCTCATGTCAGTTTCCTCAAGTTTAAAGCAAGTCCACTGAACTTACCCTTCCCAGCCTCTACGACATGACATTCACAAGGAACTTGTTTTCTTTCATCTGTGTGTTGCTTGCATCAAAAACAGGTCTGATGTGTTTTGCCCTTTTCTCCTGAAGACTGGACCCTCCAAATGAGGTTGGTGCTATCAATTCTCATCTGCCAAAAGGGACAGCTGAAACAGAGACAGGAGCTTCTGGCCGGGGCTCCTCCAAGGACAAAGTATCACTTAGGTGGCAGATGCAGGTGCTACTAGCAGGACTCCACTGCAGGTGAGCCCGGAATGCAGCTGTGAAGTCTGAGTCTTGATGCCCCTGCCTTGCCCCTGCACAAAACCTCTTTCCCTCTTCCCTACGCTGGTCCTTGTCATCTCCTTCTTGGATCCATTTCCATGCCCCTGATTCAAACCTGTTGCATAAGGACTCCAGGATCAGTCCTTCACTCCTTGACAACCATTGAAATCAATGTGCTGCCATCCTCAGGTATAATTTGCATTTCAGCCTCCTGCTATGGAGGACTTCTGTGGTGTCCAAATATCCTCTCCCAGGCCTTTCCAATGGTAACTACCAGGCCTGCAAACTCCAGAAATGCTCCCTGGGATGATTTCAGCTGACAGGGGGCTTTTCTTGCCCAAGATTACACCTCAATTCCTGGGACTGGGGGAAGTAATACCACGGCTACTCTGTTCAGGACAATTCTTCAAGGCCATCCCAATTCTAGCTGAGGCCTCTGTCACAATAGCAGTGCAGTTCATCTTGTCCTTTCGGTGACATCTTGCTGTCCTCCCTTCCTAACCACTGTTGCTCCAGAGGGCACACCCAATAAACATCCTGCACGCCAATCTCCAATTCAAATTATGCTTCCCCACATTGGCCAAGCAATGGCCGTGACTCATCCACATGGTGCACTGACAAAGGCTCTACAATCTGAGATACAGGATCTCAGGATAAATCCTGAGGGCATTTCACTGACCTTCTCAAACCAAAAAGCTACAACTCTTGTTGCATAGGTCCTGCTTTACCTTGGTCTTAACCATCCAGTAGAAAAGCATGAAGATGAAATATAGGAAGTAAAGCCATGTTGTTATGTTGAGCTGTGGGGGACTCACGTCAATAATTTCTGACATTGCCAATTAAACAGAAGACCCAATGCTATTATGGGCTTCTGTACTCTTTTAGAATATTTTGCTGAGTTTACACACCTATAATATTCAACAACGGAACTTAAAAAAAAATTGGGGTATAACTATGAATGTCCATTTTGTATCTGTGTATTCAAAGTGGTTGGGATAGATATATACTTGCATTCTCTTAATGAATAGAATGATTTTTTCTAATGGTGTTTGTAAGTAGGATCACAAGTCTGCATCTTGTACAGCAATTAACCACTAAGAAGAATATATGCAGTGTATTATTTGTTGAAAAAAAATAAAATAAAAAATAAAAAAAAATTATGCTTCCCAGGACACTGGACCTAAGATGCCCCATTTCTCTACCCTGTGCAAAGGAAGTGTAGCTCATAGGGTGGGGACATGTTCAAAGGCAGTTTCCTTCCCAAATTCACAGCACTTAGTTACTTGCCAAAGTAAAAGGGCAATCCCTTAGGCCTAGCTTCACGTGCTTCAATACTGCAGCAAGGGTGGGAGGCCCTGGCTTTGAATTCCTTTCCAGATAGTTCACACAAGTTTGCAAAACTCACAGAGGCAGCAACACCCTGACAAATTTCCTGAAGTACAAGCTCTGAGAGCTCTGGACATGGTCCAGGCATCTAACCTGACTCCTCTCCCATCGCTTGCTCCAATTAGGTGTGGCAGGGAGCTTTTACATCACACTACAACCTAGTAATATTGCACAACAAGCTGTTACTACTTGCTTAGTGGCTGCAACACTCCCTGAAAGCTTGTAATATCTGAGGGAATACCAACCATGGAATGGGAGACAGACTCCAGCAGTGATTCATCACTACCAGTTCTGGCTTACCTCCAATTACAAAACAGACCTTACTTGGTTTTTTATGTAGCAAACTCTGGTGACTCCCTAGTCTGTGCCAGGATTTCTACTACCAGCTGAGTCCCAAGAGATGACTAAAATATGGTAAAACTGGATCCAGCCCTTGAAGTGCATCCATAAAGAAACAGTTGCAGAGTGTGACAAATACCAGTCTAAGAGTGTGCATGGCCTTCTGGCTAAGGGAATAAGAGGAATGAGGTTCTAGTCTCCTGAAGACAAAGGCTTGGAAATGGGTACCACTTGCCTACTTCACCCATGGATCAGGATTACAGAGACACTTTGCATCAGTGTATGTATATTTATAATATGCTAAAGGAACTGGGTAGGTTGACAGTCCCTAGCCAGCAAGGGTCATCTGCTCAGAGATTACAAGAGCCTGGAGTGCTTGTTGGGATTTCTGTAGTCCCTGTGCTGAGGCCAGAAACAATATGCAGAGAAAGTGCATAGAGGGAGAGAGAATTGCTGTGACCAGCGTTCCTTGACACCACAACCTTGTCCCAGATTCTGTTTAAAGGTGTGCTGGGAAGTGGGGGTTTTGACTTGTTCATCCCATGTTCCTCTGTGCCAGATGCTCTGCCGAGAGCAGGGAGCATTATGGTGATTAAAACTGGACACATATGGCAGCAGTGGAAGCCAGGCAAAAAAAGATGCACTCATAGCAGTGCAGTGAGAGCCCAGAACAGAGCACCCACTCCAGTCTTGGCTCCAGGCTGTCAGAACAGAGAATGTTTCCGAGAAGAGGTACCATCCAAACCAAGACTTGAGAGAAGGAGTTCACTGGCAAAGAGGAATGGTGGGGAGAAGATTGGGCTGTTAGGAGGAGAGGAAGGGGCACAATGAGTGGTCTCCAACCTAGAAACAAAGGGAACCTCAGCAGAGCCAGGCTAAAAGGATAAGGATGAAGTAGAGGTGCCTTAGGTATGCTCTGGGGCATGTGTGGCTAGAGAGATGTACATAAATTTGGAAGACATCTTGCAGGTGACCTGACAAACTGGGTGAGTAATGGAGTGATTTTAATGGACAGGAGGAGGAGGAGGACAAGACAGTTTGCAGCAGTCATGCTTAAGGACTTCAGGAATGGTGGAGCCATGCTAAGTTATGAGGCCAGGAGCAGATTTCCAGATGCAGGGGGTAAGCACAGCTTTCCCATGGTGCCTATCAGAGGACCTTGAGACTCTAGGTGGGTGTAAGGTATAGAATCCAGGGGTCAGATCTAAGCCAGATGGTGGAAATTGGGCCACATCAGAACACAGGCAGATTGTGATTGAAATCCTAGGTATGGAGAAAAGATAGCCAAGGATGGAAGACCAAGAAACAACCTTTAAGAAAGGGTCATAATGGGAGGAGCTTGTTAACAGGTAGTGAGCAAAAAGTGAATCAGAGGTCAGACATACCAAGGGGAAGTAAGTTTCAAGGTGGAGCATTTCTTGCCCATAACAAGATCAGTGCCAATGGCATGTGGCTCACCACAAGGACAGAAGGGGGAGAAAGCCCTCAGGAAACTCAAGGATCTGAGTATGGTGATGTAAACCTATGATTCTATCACTCTGAGAGTCAGAGGCATAAATATCTCGAGTTCAAGCTCAACTTGGACAACTTATGGACTCGAGATCCTGGTCAAAATACAAAATAAAAATAAGACTGCAGATGTAGCTCAGTGAGACAGCCCTTGGTTCAATTCCCGGCACTGAAAAACAAAGTCAAGGATATTTTGAGACAATCAAGTAAGTTGTGGAGACCTTGGCCAGATCACAGACAGCAGCCCACTGTGTAGCAGTGTACTGCAGAAGCATTGGACTGGAAGGAAGTTTGCCTGACTCTACTCCCATTCAAGAGGCAACACCAACTTCAGGGCTCTCCACTTGTTCCTGGGTACTTTGGGGACTATGTGACAGCAAGTGTCCAATGGTTAAATAACTAGAACTAGGTTTTAGCCAATAGGAACATGTATAGCTGCTCACCAAAGGAAACAGGATCTGCACAGTCTACTCACAGCACCTGCCAGTTGGAGTGAGAGAACACAGATTGCACTGGAAACACCGCTGAGCCTGCCTTACAAGTCCCACTGTTAGGACTCTCTTTTAAAAAGGAGTCTTGTTGTGGGTCAGCCAGACAGCTCAGTGGTCTGGGATTTGATCCCTGGCACTACATGCTACACTGGCCACAGCCCCAGGCACACTGAGCCGGCTACTGAGTTCAGGCATGGTGGCACATGCCTGTAATCCCAGTACTGGGGAGGCTGAGACAGAAGGATCACTACAAGTTGGAGCTGTGTTTACCAAGTAAAGGTTTTGAATTCTATTACCAGGTTTTGTTTGGGTTCTGCAGTCTCCTCCTAGAGGGTATTTCTAGGTTCTTTCTGTCCTAAACAAAGAATTGAATGAAACAAGCATAAATGGTGGCAAATTTTCACATTTATGGAAGGTAGGAGAAAACAGGCTCTGTAGGGTAAGTTTGAGCCAAATAAAATTAGGAAATGGGGAGGAAAAATAATTTTAAAAATAGTCTACTGCTTAGTGTGGTTTTCTAGGAAGAGACATGATAGTAAGGTCTGAATGGTGACTGTCACTTTTTTATATTTTCTACCCTGGCATCATTTAGGTAAGGGTCTACAGGGTGTTCAGGGTCTCACTACTAGATCAGACTAGTAGTGATCTGCCTGTTTACAGCCTCCCAAGAGCTGGGATTACAGGCATGTGCCACCATGCCCAGTCTATTTTTTGTAACAACTTTTTTTTCTGTAATTAGGACAGGGTCTATGGGGTCTACAGGGTCTCACTACATAGATTGGACTCGTACTGATTCTCCTGTGTTCAACCTCCCAAGTGCTGAATTACAGGGGCGTGCCACCATGCCCAGTCTCAATTGCCATCTCAGTGCATCCTGGTGGCGGGATTGGCACAGCATGCCTGGGGATCGAACCCCAGCCACTGCACTCTGCTTAAGCAGGTGCTTTAGTCCGCTGAGCTATCAGGCTGGCCCCTGTTTGAGTTCTTGTGAGAAGTCCAGTTCAGGGCTTTGAGAGTAGGTCTGGTCTTTGGTCCAGGGATTTTTATCATGCCTACTTTCTCTGTTAGTTTTAGCCATGCCTTACCTTCCTGCCTCAATTCTACCCAAATTGATTCTTCACTCTACTCTTGGGCCCATTCTCAAGGTCTCCAACTTCCTGAAAGAGATCTTTTCTACATTCCTAGACTCTTCCTCACCTTCTTGCCTTCCTTTCCCTTTCCTAAGCAGAAGTCTCTTATCATACAGACCTTCAGGGAACACACAAGTATGATGACCTATCCCTGGAAGATTGCAGCTTTCTCTATGTACCCGTGGCCAGCAATTTTCACACTTGTGATTGTATCAGAATCACATAAAAGACTCTTTAAAATAGTGTTAGCATCTACCTTTAGAGCTTCTGCTCCCCTGGGCCTGAGGTGGTGCCCCAGGATGTGCATTTTAACAGGTTCTCAGATGACACGCTGCTGGTCCAGGGACCACAATTTGAGAGCCACTCCATTTTGGGAGACTAGGCAATACTGGTAACTGTTTAGTATATATCCACATGGTCCTGCTCTTGTGTCAATGGCAGGAAAACTCAACCATTAAGTCTCACTTATCTACTAAGTGTGATTGTGGCTTTGGAATACATATCTTCTCAAGATTATCTTAGATGGTCAGTAAACAGGATTTACTATCAAGATGTTGCTACTGCTGATAATGTTCAATATGGCCAACTTAAAAATATTATACTACTATCTCAGTCTGTTTTATGTTGCTGTAAGAGAATCATGCTAACTGAATAACTCACAAAGAAAAGACATTATTTATTTGGCTCATGGTTCTGGAACCAGGAGAGTTCAAGATCCAGAATCTCTCAGCTGACAGGAACTTCTTGCTGTCATCCCATGGTAGAGGGTAAAGCAGCATGACAGAAAGAAGGAAATAGGAGAAAGAATGAGAAAACGGGGCTAAATCCACTCTTTTGGCAGAGCCCAGTCTTGTCATAAGTATCATGCTCCCATAGTAACAGCACTAATCCAATGATGAATGCACAGACTGCATGATCCAACCACTTCTTAAGAGGCCCATCTCTCAGCACTGTTGCATTAAGAATTATTTCCGGCACATGAACATTAAGGGTCACGTTAAACCATAGCAACGACCCTTTGCCTAGTTAGTCAGGCCCAAAGACTTGATTACGCTCTTTCTCTCTCCTCTTGAAATCCATCAGCAAATGTTGTCAGCTCTAACTTTAAAACACACCTGGAATCTAACCACTTCTAACCATGTCCACTGTTTCTGTCCAGTTCCAAGCTACTAGCAAATCCTGCCTGGGTGCCTGGGAGAGCCTCCTAATTGGTCTCCCTGTTCCAGTCTTGCCCTCCTTCGCAACCAAAGGGATCATTTA
>NW_004524808.1:3395028-3399797 GCF_000260255.1 Octodon degus
CCCAGATGATTTGGGCATAAGGTTGCTAGCTCACTATTCAAAAACATGATTCAAAACTGACAGTTAACAACCACAGGCACAGCTCACATTTGCTCCAGGCTGCAGTCTTGTCCCGATTGTCTCCTGCCATCTTCTTTGCTACCTTGATGGCCTCTCACTCTGCTGAGCCTTCAGCTACTGCTCAATGTCCTCAAATGCACATGTATCTCCTCACAATGTGTACTGCCTCTGATCCCCTGATGTGGTGCTTCATCTTTCTACTTGATCAGCAGCAGTCTCCCAAATGCTTCTCTCCACAAAGATCCTCATGCTCCTGAGCATCCCTATTTGGTATGTTCTTCAGAGATGTCTCTGGTGGTGCAATTGTTATCACCTGTGTTTTCATCATTATCATTTTCAATAAATGCAATGCATCATATTTGAAATGTTGTGTCTTTCTTTTTTTCCGTACCAGGGATCAAACTCAGGACCTTATGTTTGCCAGGCAGGTGCTCAAGCCACTGAGTTATGTCCAAGCCCCCATTATATATAATATAATGCATTATATTTGAATAACATTTAACTTCCTTTAAAGCATTACCCATGTGTTATCTCAGTTGCTCCTCCTGACAGTGCTTTAAACTATGTAAATGAGGATTATTGTCACTTTTTCCCACATGTAACTGGTTGTTTAACAAAGGAGGTGTCTTGTGAAAGGCTACAGGATTACAATAGTTGATGTGGTTTTTAACAAGAAAATTATTTTTTTATTTTTTAAAGAGAGTAAAAATTAGAATTAAAACAGAAAAGATTACAAGTGATATAGAATTTCACTTAGAGTAATATGAATTTCACAGTATTTGTTGTAATACATAGTGTTGTCTTCTAACCAGTTATTCATATTACCAGCATGCAAAATTGGAAGAAGAAAGAGAAAAGGAAAGAAATGTATAAAAAATGAAGAAGAGAAAAAGTACAATCAATTGAAAAAAGGAAATGAAACAAATTAAGTATTATGCCTTTGGGTCTTTTCCCTCATAACGAAGGCTTGGGCCACAAGGTAACTAGGAGTTCCAATTCCAACTGAGATTGAAATTTGGCCTCTAACTAAATGCTCCTATTTGACAAAACAAGTCTCAGTATGTGCCTAAGAGCACAATTCAGAAAGTACTTGAGACGATGAGACCCCATGCAAGAAGGTGCAAGGCCCACTGAATACCCTGGAAACCCTTGGGTGGCATCTTTCTTGGTCAATTACCCTTTGCATGGCACCAGTAGCTTCAATGTCTGCTTCTTACATAGCCACCTCAACTCTGTTGTGCTCTGATTAGGAGATGTTTCACCAGCACAAAGAAGCTCAAAACCCCAAGCCTTACCCACAGTGCTAGGCCTAGCAAAATACTGAATTGCTCCTGGCAGGGAACACAAGTTCTTCATGTTCCGGAAACAGCATGTACAGAAGTGCTTATGGGATATAAAAATTGAGTACTGCATATTTGATACCAGGTAAGTTTTTCCATCTTTCCTTCTGTGTGAGCTGAGCTTGATTCCAAGCTATTAAAATCACTTGGTAAGATGCCTCCCCTGACAGGTCTTAGCAGCTCCACATCTTAGTGGATGGGCTGACCTTGCATCAGGAGCAGTAAAGTGAAAGAGCCAGCAGGCTGCAACAGGGAAGGTGGACCATGTAGCTAAGCTCTGGGCTCCTGAAGCTTGTTTCACTGGGACATGAAGTCTTGTAGGCATGTAGGAATTGCTTAGGATGGCAGCAATAGTTGGGTAAAGGAGACAAATGACTATGCTGTTGCCCTCCATGGCTGTGGCCTTATACCAAGAAAGAAATTCTGCCTCCCTCCTTGTGACACTGCACTTCATTCAGGCAAACCCAGAGTGTTGCAGACCTTTTACACTCATGGATGAAAATCAGCTTTGGAATAGGAAAATACTTAGATTCACTGGGGAATGAATATAATCTCCAAAACACATTTACTGTTCACATTCAAATGAAGATTAAATGATTCCTTTAATACTCATCAACTCTATTAAACTTCATAGACGCAAAGCCTTTTGAAATAAATTAGCCAAATAGTTTTCCAAAACAACGGGTATTCGGGGCTGCATTTTCCTGTGCCATTATCTGTCCTCCTGTCAATCCAGGGAAGGAGACTGATGAGGAAGAAGGAAGGTAGGAAGCCAACTCACTTGTGTACAGAGCATGTCCTATGTGTTTGGCAAGATGTCAAACACTGTACAGTATCATGTCATTAAACTTCCCCAACAACTCCGAAAGGCAGCTGCTATTATCACCAGTGTGAGGAGAAAAGGGTGGAGGATCAGATAACTAGAAAAGGCTGGACTGTACATCTCAACCTTGATTCTTATTCCTTGAACCCTTCTCTTTCAATCTATCTTAGGCTAAGGATAGGCGTTAGGGTGACACATCATGCAACTAGAGCTCAGAAGTCAGTTATTTGGGTTCAGGAATTGAACCACTTAGTTCAAATTTTGTTTCTTCTGCTGCTTTCCAGTTGTGAATGCTCAGGGAGACTGTTTGATTTTGCTGAGCTTTGGTTTCCTCATGCATGCAACTGACATATTAACAGTATGGTGCATAGAATAGTGCTTGCCACACCATGTGCAGTCAAAACACATGGAACTAGAAATGTAGACGTGTCTTATGTTACATGCTCTGGAAGCACCTGTCTAAAGAAAGATGCATTTCCAATGGAGTTTAGTAGGGAAATGTTTGGCATAAATATCATGTGAAAAATAAGTAGAAGCATGAAGCAATGAGGCAGGGAAGAGGGACACTAGAAAAGGTGTGTGAATAATCAGGCTACCTAGCATGTGGATAACTAACACTAAATCCTATGGGCATTTTTTAATTTTTATTTTTAATGTATTTACTACAGGGTCTACAGGGTCTCACTACACAGATCGGACTTGTAGTGTTCAGCCTCCCAAGTGCTGGGATTACAGGCACATGCCACCATGCCCAGTCTCAATCACCATCCCATTGCACCCCAGGGGCAGGGCCGGCACAGCACACTGGAGGATCAAACCCTAGTCCCTGTATCTGTCTAAGCAGGTGCTTTAGTCTGCTGAGTTATCTGGCCAGCCCTTTTTCTTTTTCTTTTCTTTTTTGTTACTGGGAATTGAACTCAGACCTTGCACTTGCCAGGCAGGCAGTGTGCCACTGAGTTATATCCCTCCTTACAGGGACTTCTTATTTTTATTTTTATTTTTATTTTTATTTTGGGACAGGGTCTCACTAAGTTGCCCAAGGCTGGGCTCAAACTTGCGGTCCTCCTGCCTCAGCCTTCTAGAGTGCCCCATCACTGATTAAGTGCTGCTTCCTTGGCCCTTCTAGCTTACTTATGCTTCTCAAGAACCACAGTGATGCATGCCAAGGGAATTCGGGTAGACTAGCAACACCTCCGAAGGGATAGATTCCACCATCTTTGCCACTGTATTACAGTGAGAAGCTCAGAGGAGTCTAGAGATTCTGAAATCAAAGCTGAATTTCCAGATCATTTTGAAAGTGCACTGTCAAGGTGGGAGGATGCATATAGTTTTTTAAATAGCTTATAAACTTAGTTATATCCTGAAAATAGAGATGTGCTCTGAGGCTTCCATTTGTACTGTGCTCCAAACATTTCAAAATGTCAAGGGCTCATCTGGACTTTGGGAGAGTTTTTCTGGGAAGCATCTAAGAGTTCCTAGGCACAATCCACCTCAGTCAGGAGGAAGTCTGTCCAAATCAATAGTTAAATGGATAAGATAGGTTCTCCTCTGAAGCTCTTCTTTTTCTTTTCAAAAATATCTCCAAAGTATGTATTGGTAAATGAATGCTTATTTAAATGAAGTTAAAATATAGATGAACATGAAGTAGGTGATACTGTTTGTGTCTAGATGTCCCCGCCAAAGCCTCATGCAGTCATGCGGACAGGCCTTTCAGAGGTGGATGAATCTAGAGTTTGTGACTGATTCAAGATCCAATGCTGGTGTGTAAGTGCTGCACCATGCCCAGGGTGGGTACCCTGCTTATAATATAAGGCTTCTGCCATGTGTTATGCTGCCTTACAGCGAGTTAAGTACTGGTTGAAATCTCTATAAACTGTGGGCTAAATAAACCTTTCCTCCCTTAACTTGTGGATGTAGGGTATTTTGTTTCAGCAAGGAGAAAAGTAACTAAGATAGCAGGAAACAAAGCACATAATTCTACTATTGTTTATAGAAATAAATTATTTTTTTTCATAATTTTATTTTATTTTTAAAAATTATTTATTTTTTTGTAGCTTTCAGATTTTATTTGCTCATTCAAGTTCTTAAACCATAAAGACAATAAAAAATTTACACATGTGGGTATGATCTATTTCACTTATGAGTATGGTCTCTAGTTACATCCATTTATCTCTAAAAGACTCAAGGTCATCTTTCTTTATAGCTGAGTAAAACTTAATTGTGTAAAAATATCACATCTTTTTTACCCATTCTTTAGTGTTTTTTTTTCTAAAATTTTATTGATAAACAAATAGCAATGAGACAGTTTCAAATCAAATTGGTAAGACACTTTCAAAAATTAACACATTGCATACACTCTTTTTTTCCCATAATTTCATTGATAAACAAATAGCAATGAAACAGTGTCAAATAAAATTGGTAGGACAGTTTCAATAATTAATGCATTGCATACATTCTTCCTAGTGGTTAATTGCTGTACAAGATGCAGACATGATATCCTATTTACAAACACCATTAGAACAAATCACTCTACTCATTAAGAGAAT
>NW_004524808.1:3418157-3419746 GCF_000260255.1 Octodon degus
GAAGCCATTTATTCATTGTTTTCAGCTGTGTGATTCCGAATTTTTTCAGTGTTAGTGTCCTCTGCACATGTTATGGGTGGGCCTGTTCTCTGAGATTGCATTTTGTTTCTTCTTGTCATTTTGTGTAGCACTGTCTTCTGATCTTTGTTGTAGATCTTTGTTGCAGTGTTGACCTTAGCACGTTCTCAAGTTCAGGTGCAGATCTACCAAATTTGGATTTATCCAGATGTGCCTACCTGGGTCTGGCTGCTGTGCTCAGCTCTTTCCCACTCCTGCCCTAGGGGGTGAATCTTTTGTGCCCCTCTGGCAAGATGTTCTGCTCCTGGACTAGCAGGGTGGTTCTGTCCCCTACACTGTCTGCAGGGATTGCAACTGCAGGGTTTCACCCAGGCCTGTATGCCAGGCCTGAGCTGAGTCTGGAGGGGACACTGTGGAGTAGAGTGTAGATGCAGCTCTCTCACACATTCACTTTTCCTGGGCCAGGGCGGGATCTGGGGGTTACCGGATGTGGCAGAAATTCCTACCCCGCAGGCGGGGTGGGGGGGGTGTATTATGGAGTGATGAGGTGGCGTCCCATGCGGTTGGGAGAGGATTTCACCGATGCTGCACCTGGGCTGGAACCAGTAGGTCCCACTGGCGCAGTGTACCTGGAAGCTCTCCCACACACTCACTGGACCTGTGGTAGGACTGGGTCTGGGTACTCCTAGAATGCGGCAGAAATTCCTCCTCGGTGTGTGGGGTAGCGGAGTTGTTGTGGAGTGGTGGGTGGCCTCCTAAGGGGGTGGAAGAGGGGTCTCACCCATGCTGCACCTAGACTGGGACCAGTTGGTCCCACCGGCGCAGGGTAGCTGGAAGCTCTCCCACACACTCACTGGGTCTGGGCTAGGACTGGGTCTGGGGGTTCCCTGAAAACAGCAGAAATTCCTACTCAATGGGTGGGGTAGGGGAGGTGTTGTAAAGTGGTGGGGGGCAACCCAAGGGGGTGGAAGAGGGTTTCAACCCATCCTGGGTTTGGAACAGTTGGTCGTGCTAGTGCAGGGTAGCTGGAAGCTCTCCCACACACTCACCGGGCCTGGGCTAGGACTGGGTCTAGGGGTTCCCGGAATGTGGCTGGAATAAAATATTTTTATTTACTTTTTTGCTTGGTTTTGTGAAAATGCTGCAATACAGCTGAAGGTTCACACTAACTACTATAAGCCCTGAAAATAAAATAGTATATATTGAAAAAAGTTTGTTACAGTAAAAGACACATTTACCCAGGCATAGTTGTGCCTATTTGTAAACCCAGCATTCAGGAGACTGAGGCATGAGGATTGTTCTGAACTTGAGGCCATCCAGAGTTGCAAAGTGAGCTCAAGACCAGCCTGAACTACATAGCAAGACCCTGTCTCAAAACAAAGCAGAACAAAACTAAACTATGCTAAACATTGTCATTTTAAAAAAAAAATTATTTATTTATTTATTTTTATAGGTACAAACTTCTGTTTTTTTTTAAGTTAACAGAAAATGGAAATATACTTTTTAAAGTTTCTAATACTAGGAGAAGATATCATACAATGTCTTTTTAAATAAATTGTAAGTCAAAGATA
>NW_004524808.1:3421412-3434081 GCF_000260255.1 Octodon degus
TGGGTCTTGCCTCTAGCCTCTTTGCAGGGAGTTCTGCTGAAGTGTTCCATGCTGGGCCTGCAGCCTGGGTCAAATGAGGATCTGAGGGCCCCAGGTCGTGTCACTCACTCGCCGGTCCTGTGCTCTGGGTCTGTTCAGGATCCCGCGGCCCTGGTTGTCTCACTCACTCACCGGTCCTGTGCTCTAAAACATTATCATTAATCCCTATCAAATTCCTCCCCCTCACTTTGCACTTATCCCACTGTTCATCATTTTTTGATAGTTTCTGAAGTTGTGCTGGAAGTTCCCTTTGATGAGTGTATTTATGAGTTGTGATAAAAATTATGGTGAATGCTACTGTCAAGTTCTATCCAACAGGAATTCACGCTGATGGAAAAAAAAACATTATGATGGATCTTCACCCATCTTATTTACTGGATCCAGCACTATGAGACTTTTGGCTTCTCTCCAAATTCAGAATGGCCATAGATGGTAATCATTTTAAATTGATACAGGACATTGAGGTACCCATAGCAGTGCAACTAAAGACAATAAAAAAGTACTTTCTGTACTGGAAAGTGTCAAGAAAATATGGGATACGTATACTTAAACCAAGAAGGACTATTTTGATAGGGGTTAATGGCAATGTGTCTTTTACTGTAACAAAATGTTAATATAAGCATTAACCTTATTTTGTGATCACAACTCGTATGTCTATAACTCGAATATCCAAAACTTCTCAGAAATCTTCTAAAACTTTTCACTGAGTGAGCAAGATGATTGCTAGAAAAATCACATAATATTATTAATATCACCAGTAATATGGTGTCTTATTAGATTAGCAATAATCTAATCACACTGTGGAAAATCCTCCAAGAGTATTAACAAGAAATCATTTCTGTGGTCTCTGAATAAAAGCAATTCAATCATGACCTATCAAAGTCATGTTGGCTAGAAGTGTAAGAAGAGTGTCGAAGGCTGTCTGTTTTTTAGAAAGTCCATGGCTTCTAGTGACCTTGGCTAAACAATGGATGAGAGTAGGGAGGAGAGACATAGGCAGGGCAAGGCTGAATTCATTCTTTTCTGTAATCCAAAACACTACGTGCCTACTGTGTGTCTGAGGGGTGTCATCATGAAGGAACTGGCATGTAATTTTTCATCCTAGATTTCTTGAAAGAGATGATCCCCACTTGTTACCAGTGAATATTCTGAAGTCCTGTAAACCAGGGTCAGATGACTTGGGACCAGAGTAAACTCTTTTCCCTTACCTTGTACCTACTGGGCTTTACCTGCTAGAATTCTAGCTCTGAGCTCAATTTATACCAAGGTTCTCTGGAGAGCTATGATCAAGGAGAAAGGGAGATAGGCCTTCTGCTTAGCAGCTCACTACAACATTCTCTTTCTCTTTTTTTATGAATTTAGGACAAGGTCTACAGGGTGCACAGGATCTCACTGCATAGAGCCGACTCATAGTGATCCTCATGTTTTCAGCCTCCCAAGTGCTGGGATTACAAGCATGCACCACCATGCCCAGTCTCAGTCACAGTCTCAGTGCACCCTGGAGGTGGGGCCGGCACGGCATGCCACAGATCGAATCCAGGCCACTATGCTCTACATAAACAGGAGCTTTAGTCCGCTGAGCTATCTGGCTGGCCCCAAGATTCTCTTGCCCTGTTGACAATTTTAATAAAACCTACACCAAGAAATAATTTGGATCAGCCTATTGATTCTACATATGGCTCAAAACAACTACTATCTTATATACTCTTGCTTCTAGGAACTATTTTTTTGTGAAATATAAGCTTTGACCCCCTTATTATAGGTTGTACCTATTCCCCACTTTCTTTAGATTTTTTTTTTGGGGGGGGTGGGGACAGCTATTTATTTCTGCTTTTCTCTGTTAATTTTAATGAAGAGAACTGCAATCTGTGGATTCTACAAAGACCCCATCAGACATTCAAGACTCCCATATACTTTCCACATGAATCAGTTAATAATTTATCAATTTGCTATATAATGTTTTATAGTATCTAAGAGTATCTTGGCTCCATACACTTTATTTTTATCTTTTTTTTTGTATTTTAAGGAAGGATCTACAGGGTGTTCAGGGTCTCACTACGAGATCAGACTCATAGTGATCCGTCTGTATACAGCCTCCCAAGAGCTGGGCTTACAGGCAGGTGCCACCACACCCAGTCTCAATCACCATCTCAGCATGCGCAGGGGGCGGAGCCAGCACAGTAGGCCCAGGGATGGAACACCCGGCCCCTGCACCTGCTTGCAGATGTTTTAATCTGCTGAGTTATTTGGCTGGCCCTTTCTATCTCTATCTCTATCTCTATCTCTATCTCTATCTCTATCTCTATCTCTATCTCTATCTCTATCTTCATGTCCATGTCCATGTCCATGTCCGTGTCCATCTCCACCTCCACCTCCACCTCCACCTCCATCTCCATCTCTATCTCTATCTCTATCTCTATCATTGTCATGTTTAACTAGATGGTCTCTGGTAGAAGCAAGATCTTCTGGACAGAGAGGGTTCCCAAGAAGGAATTACCCACAAGGAAAGAGGTGAAGCTTATTCAAGACCAAGAAAGAGCTAAGCCTTGGTTAGACAATGGAAGAGGCTCCTGACACTCCTGTGAATGAGGCACTCCTCCTTTGAACTGCCTTCTACCACTGAGACTTGACACAACTTTAATGCTAAAGTCTCTAATGCTCTGTAGCTGAAGCAATCTTGCCATGGGACTACACTCAACAGATTGTCCCACTCCAACTTTTGCCAGGCTGGTGAAGTAACATTTCTGCTTTGTCATGTTAAGGATCAGCAGAATTACTTCATCACCAGTATCTGTATAACCCTTGGCTCAATCTGTGGGCACCGGCATGGAGTGGCATTGTTTCCATACTGGGTCATGGGGGTGGGGATTAGAGTAGAGATCACAAAGTATGGCTTGGAATAAAAAGCAGAGACTTCAGTACCATGTTTTGTCTTTAATCCTTTCAGGTCTAAAGGAGTAACTGAATATATAAATAACATGAAATAAATCAGTAAATTTTATTTCCTTTGCAAAAATGTTACTTTACATATAGCTTGGCTCACCAGCCACATTAAGAATGTGGATTTCTGATAATAGTTTTTATGACTTTAAAATGTAGCAGAGAAAACACAAGATAAGGAATCCAAAGATAGAGTTTCAACAGCAGCACTGTTATTAATTAACCATATGACCTTGAGTTAGTCAATAATCTCAGCAATTCTTAGCAGAGGTGTCTAGAACATTCTAGGATGTCAAAATCACTGTAAAGTATGCTTCGAGTAAATAATTAACAATAACAGTTAAGTACTAAAGTTTGAAAGCAATTTAAAGTACATAAATTAAAATGAATTACACCACTGATAATGATTGCATCCTTCTTATTTTCCTGCATTCTGATGTTTCCTCAAGAAAGAGAGAAGGTGTTAGGGAAATTATAGGCAGCATCGGGGTAACTGAGCATGACCCATCCATTGTCTCTCGAATAGATATGACGAAGCATGCAAAGAGAGCCTGCAGTCATGCTGTAGACTTGTCCATTCAAAATTTGTGATTGTTTTCTTAAATATTCTTTTTCTTCAAATAAAACCTACCTTCTGGAAGAGAAAGTAAAATATTCATGAGTTTTCAAGATCACTGATAGACTTGGGGCTCCTTGGAGCTTTGTCTCCATAGGGCCAGGGTTCTATATCCTTTGCCCTTAGCTCATAAAGGTCCTGAAGTAGAAAAGTTTGCTAAATTCTTAAAACCATGCTCAGTCAAACCAAACAGTTACTGCTCCAGCAGTATTGATTATAATTCTTATTGATTTTTACATTCACATATCCACAAGTTGTACTTTCCCAATTACTACCATTTCACTCAATAAAACTGCATGCTAAAATAAGACAAGAAAAAGTGGCCCTTCTCTAGTGCACACAAGTAAAGACATTTTAAAGTACATTTACGTCTATGAAACAGCAGTTAACTGCTAAATAACAAAGCAGACAAAATGATAGAACAGATGAAATCCTAAAACTTGCTTCAGGTGCACAATAACTCGTTAACACTTTTGCAATTCTGTTTTGTTGTAGAAAACAATAAAATAAAATTTATTTATTTATTTTCAATTTGAGGGCTTATTACCTTATTACATTCACCTATATAATGTATGTTGTTATGCCTTGTATGTAGATGCCTCCTCAAAAACCTTAGGCACTCATAGATAGAACTTTTCAGAACTTGCTTCATCTAGGGTGTGTGATAACGAAATTGGTTTAGCATAGTTCTGGGTGTGGATAATGGAAGTCTTAGACCAGAGCTGGGTGGCACCAACTGATAGGACTGCAGCCTGGTTGGCATACAAAAGAACAGAAAGTTGGCAGGCTGCTACTTTCTACCTGCCCTGCCCCAGCTTGTTCCCTTCTGCTATGCCACCCTGCCTTAGGTTCACCTGACTACAGATTAAAATCTCTACAAACTGTGACCTAAAATAAACCTTTCCTCCTTTATCTTGTGAGTGTTGGGTATTTTGTCCCAGCAATGAGAAGAGTAAGACAGAAATGCAGAAAAATTCAAGAGTCATTTTTCCCAAAATAAATTCAACAAAATTAAATGAATCATAATCCTTACATCACATGTGCTCTGATAGATTTTATTTTCCAGTGGTGGCTGCAAAAATATTTTCTTGTCACACGTTTATCAACCATATGAAGTAGGCACTCTTCCAGTAGAGAGGTGTCCCTTTCTACTGGACCTGTGCTGTGACTGAACTGTAAACAGTAGCAGGTGACTAAGTCAGTGAAGGTAAAACAACTTCTGCCTCACTCTTAGAATACTCAGGCTGGAGACTGGGACTACCATCCTTTTAGGAAGCCCAGGAAACCCACAGAGCAAGATCACCTGAAAAAGACAGAGATTGTATTACTTACTCCCTATATTCCAGGTCTAACTATCTGATTGCAGCTTCATGAGAGATCTCTGACCAGAATCATCCATCGACACAGTGAAAGATAATCAAGCAATTTATGTGGAAGTACAGAAGATCCCAAGTGGCCAAAGCCACCTTGAAGATGAAGAAGAAGAAGAAGAAGAAGAAGAAGAAGAAGAAGAAGAAGAAGAAGAAGAAGAAGAAGAAGAACAACAACAACAACAACAACAACAACAACAACAACAACAAAGTCAAGGCTGGAAGCATTATAGTACCTAATTCTAAGATACACTGCAAAACTGTGGTAACCAAACAGTAGCCAATAGTAACAAATCACAGTGGTACTGGCACAAAAACACACAGAGACCAAAGGAACAGAGTACAGATCAGAGAAATTAATCCATATATCAATGGCCTAGTGATTTTCAACAAAGATGCCAAAAACGTACACTGAAGAAAGCACAATCTTTTCAATCAGTGGTGCTGGGCAACCTGGATATCCACATGCAGATTGAAACTTGATACTTATCTCTCTTCTTGTACAAAAATAAACTCAAAATGGATCACAGACCTAACTGTAAGAACTGAAGCTCTGAAACAACTAGGGTAAACCTATGGGAAACACTTCAAGACATTGGTACAGACAATAACTATTTTGAATAAGACCCTAAAAACAAAGCAAACGAAAACAAAAATAGACCAATGAGATTACATCAAAATAAAAAACTCTACACAGCAAAGGAAACAACAGAGACAAACTATAAATTGAATAATTTTTCCCAACTATTTATCTCACAAAGGATTAATATCCAGAATATACACAGAACGCAGAAGCTGTACTGTGAATTTCTGCTGGTCTATGGAAAGGAGCAGAGAATGCTTAATTTGTTTCATTTCCTTTTTTCAATTGTTTGTACCTTTTCTCTTCTTAATTTCTTAGGCATTTCTTTCTATTATTCTTTCTTCTTCCAATTTTACATGCATATATCTGGTAATATTAATAACTGGTTGGAAGACAACACTATGCATTATAACAAATACTGTGAAATTCATATTACTTTGTTAAGCAAAATTCTGTATCACTCATAATTTTTCTGTTTTAATACTATTTTGTGCTCTCTTTAAAAAATTTAAAAGAAAATGAAGCCTAAGTAAACCAATTTAAAAGTAGCCACATAATCTGAATAAATACTTCTTAAACCAAGAAATACAAGTGATCAACAAACAGGAAATGCAAATCAAAATCATAGTGGAGTCTTTTCTTGCCCCAGCTAGAATGGTCAGTATAAGAAAATCAAAAGTTATAAATGCTGATGGGGAATGTGGAGAAGAAAGAACTCACCATGCACTGCTGTGAGAATGTAAATCAACATAGCCATTATGGAGAACATTATGAGGGTTCCTATAAAAGTCAAAATATTTCTAACATATGAGTCAATTAGCACACTCTTGAATATACACCCAAAGGAAGTGAAATCAGCCTATCAAAGAGATACCGGGGTGTTTGTGCATATTACAAGACTATTTACAATAGGTAAGGTAGGGAATCAGCCACAGAGCAAACCTCAGATGAATGGCTAAGGAAAATGCTATATGTATTCACACTGGAGTGTTATGCAGCCACAAAGAAGAGTGACACCCTGCTATTCACAGAAAATCAATAGAACTGGATGATAGTATGTTAATCCACACACAGGAAGACAAGTACTGCAATTCTCTCATGTATGGAAATGTCGAAGTCAAGTTGAAGGTAAAATAGTGATTACCAAGAAGTTGGGGAGTGGAAGGGAAAATAGATAAAAAGGGAGGCTGGATCTGATCTGTCACACTGCCTGCATGTATTGAAATACTATATGGAGTCCCACTAATAGATACAATTAATACATAATAGAATAATTTAGTTTTTCTTTTTTTTTTTTTTAGATAGGGTCTCACTATTGCAGTTCAGGCTGGCCTTGAGTTCACATTGTGGCCCAGGCTGGTCTCGAACTCACAAAGATCGTCCTACCTCAGGTTCCTGATTGCTGGGATTACAAGTGTATGCCACCATACCTGGCTAACATAATTGCTGCTGAATCAAGCCAATTTTTAGTGTGAATTGTTACATAGCAAATTTTATGAAATATGTCATTATCACTATGCTGTAAATAGCTATATGGATTGCTGGTTCGATTTAAAATAATATAATGATTATTTAAGCCCCCATTAGCCATCTTTGTGGATTTTTCTGAAATTATTTTAATATTTTTAAGTGGTTGATATCATTACATATTTGTAAAACATTTGTACGTACAATGTCATTCCTAGTCTCACCTCTGCTAAAACGAATTTACAGTACTTACTGTTTACCCTAGAAACTTCAATTCCTTCTAAATTTAGATTTGACCACAGGAATGCTTTGCCTATGTGGATGCTGCTGCTCCTTGTGCCCCTCCCCCATGCAGGGCCTAAAAGGCGAGGAACTGCTTTTTCTGTCCTTCTGAGCTTCAGTTTGTCTCATGGAGGAGAACCTAAGGCTGAGGTAGGTGGACTGCAAGTTTGAGCCCAGCTCAAGCAATTTAGAGACTAGCAAGATGCTATCTCAAAGTAAAAAACAAAAAAGATTGGGGATGTAGCTCAGTGTGGAGGCCTCAGTACAGCAAAACACAAAAACCAAACCAAACCAAAATGATGGCCAACTATTATCAAACCTACCTGTGTCATAGAGGTGCTGTAATTTCTCTTTAGAAAATGAAACCAAAGCACTTTATAAGTGAAAAACATCTACATAATAATGCTGTCTTATTTCTGCATTTTCATTGTGGATGTTTCACTATCCTGTTTCTTTCCTCACCTGGGTAACATAGATGTCATTACCTTTTCCACTATATGGACCTGAAAAGTGGCTCTGTAAATGATATGGTCCGTGTGGCATAGCTTTGTACATTTCTCAAGGGTAGGAACCAAATCTTTTGTTTGTTTTATTTGCTTCACATTAGTACCAAGCAGTACAATTACAGCATTTAAGAATTTTTTTTTCCTACACAAATATACCAAAATCTAGCCTAGCATTCCCACAAACTGTAAAAGCAACAGAATCATGGGTAGGGCATGCCCAGCCTGGATCCTTCTAGGAGGGGTCATTACTGAAAGACCAAGGGGGTCTCATTAGAAGGTGGTTTTGCCCTCAGGGCAGCCCTATGCCCTGGGCCCTAAGGACTCAAGAAGAGAAAATTTTATAAAGAGTCTACAGATTCATGAAACTCACATCCAGATGTCCATCTGCTGCACAGATACTGCGAATGTTGTTTTTGATATGATGCTCCTATTTTTTATTCACAGGTTGAGTACGCTCCCTGTGTCCTTTGGGAATTAAAGCTAGGGTCTTGGGTGTGGAAATCTCCAAAGAGTATGTGACATAATTTTCAGTTTTCAAATTTCACATTCAGCTCAGCCCCTAATTGCCCACAGAACTTCTGTTTACCATGCAAGAATAAGCGCCCACATGAGCCTTTTTTACCTATGGGCTGAGACCTCCTTGCAGAAGGCTGGCAATCTCGCCTTGGGGGAGATTTCGCAGCTCATTATTTTTTCTCTTTAGATGCGGTCGCCTCACTTCTCCTCATTAGGCTCCTTTCACTACATCATCGCCTTTCTTTAATGTGGCTGGTCTATTAAATAGCCCTCACCTGGCAAAGCCCCACAGTGTCCTGAATATCGCGCTGCATGCCCGCTTTCAAGACTTTGGACGTTGCTTTAATAAGAGTGGCGCAAGCACCGGCATTCCGCATTTCCTTGAGCGTCTCTGGTGCGGGGTGGGGGCGGGGTGCCACAGAACTCACAGGACAGGCCGGTTAGCGTTCAGAGGTTGCTGACGGCGGGAAAGGAGTGAGGTACACCAGAGGAACGGCTCTGAGCAGAAATATTGGCATCCCATTTATTCAGCGCTACCAAATATCAAAAGGCAATTGATTAAATATTGATCTGACAACTGCTTGAAAAGGAGCAGGTGCTTCTCACAATCTGGCAAGAAAACAGGGTCAGAAACACCAAATGTGGGCACTGCAGAAGCATGTTTGCAAAATCTCCGTGTCTTCTTGCCATGATTAAAAGGCTTGTTAGTCATGGGTGAAATCCTATAGAGGCTATGTGCTTGAGTGTCACTTCGTATTAAGCTGCATGAAATTCATGTTTCTTCTTTAGTCAGAATCCCTCAAACTGGCCCAACCAGGGCAGTTGTCTTTGTGCTTCAGATGAGCTTCTTTGGACTGTTTCTCAAGGTCAGACCTTGAACTGAAACACAGTTTCAGATGAATGAATGTTCAAGTCTTTGTTTCCTAGCACAGAAATCCAGCTGAACTCATTCAAGTAAGAAATGGTTGATTAAAACACACTAACGTGTGTGTGTGTGTGTGTGTGTGTGTGTGTATACACTGTATATGTATGCATTTATCAATGTTCTAAAGCTATAGAACTTTTCAGAAAACAATGATCTTTCCCTTCTCCCTTTTACCCCTCTTAAGCCTATCTTGGGTTCTTATTTTTTATTCTTTCTGCCCAAATATGTTTTTTCTTTCTTTCATGCTATAGCCCTGAATCCTCTTAGCTCAGTTATAACTGGTTTAGCTTTAGCTTGGTTTGTCCTGGCACTGACTACTGTCCCCTAATCACTGTCTTTTTTTTTCTTTTACTATTGCTGGAGGCTAGATGGCAGTCCTTAAATGCTTGTCATTGTACTCATATATATAAAGTTGGCCATAGCTATTCACATTATCATCGCTTCAATTGAGATCTGTGCATTCATCGCTGGTACTCCATATGCTAAATTGAATTGTTGTTTAAAATGTCTTCAGAAAGATTATATTATGATTTAGCATTGAAATGAAAACATATCATGTACATAGAAAGGCATGTAAACAAAGCAATGGGGCATAAATTTGATATTAGAAAAGCAGATATTAATCATTGGAGGAATGGCAGCAATTTCATGTTTTCTTGTAAGAAACAACAAAGCACTTTATAAGACCTAAGAAAGGAAAGTACCTATAAGTAGCTGAAGCTGTTATATTTTGCTTCTGACATGCGAATGAAACAATTGCCTTTTTATGTTGAATAAGGCAATTGAAAGCAGAGAAAGTGGCAAATCCTTTAGAATAGACTAAGGAATTTTCAAAGCTACAAGAAGCTGATGTGATAAATTCATGGATCAAGCAGGACCATTGTTCAGGCAGCAAACATCTGTTTGTCGTAAACTGCTCAACTTCTACCAACATTTGTCTCAACTGAAGGAAAAATAATTCTATTAATTTGGTCAAATGGTAAAGCACCAGCATCTGAACTTGCCAAGTGAATGTGAGCACCTTGGAAGAAAACCGTGGAAACATTAGGAGAGCCCTCTCTTCAGAAATTCTGTATCACTGATGTTCTTACAGGCACAGGGAAAGATTTTCTGTCTGCTTCCTAAGCATCTGTCTCACTCATCTCATCTTTCCCAACTCTTTATTTGGTGTCCTAATCCATGTCATCTTCATGTCACATATCTAGCTCAAAGTTCCTGCAGTTTAATGTTCTTAAAATAGAAACCTTATCACTTAATGTATCTATTTACAATTTCTAAATGAGACATTAATACTTTCATGAAAAACTCCACACTCAAGAACAGAGTGCACAGGACCCTTGGTGCTGGACTCCCAGAACACCCCTCTTGAATCATCTCTTACTTCTTCCCCTAGATCACCTCATGTCTGCTCTCTAGCTATGAACTGACACAGTAGTTATTGCTACACCTTGTACAGTCACTTTGCCAAGTATATATTCATCCCTGTTTATTCATCTAGCAAAAGCCTGCCCGCCCCACAAAGTTCAGTTAGGGTAGCTTTTAGGTAAATGCTTCTTTTTTGATTTCCAGCTGACCATCCCTTAGTACTTAGAGTACATCGTAGTTTTGTTATAACACTTAAGACACCAAATGAAATTGCTTATTAATCCTCTCTCTCTCTCTCTCTCTCTCTCTCTCTCTCTCTCTCTCTCTCTCTCTCTCTCTCTCTCTGCCAGGTTCATCAAAGGCAGGAATCTATCTCATTCATCTAAGTATAGTGTCTACTATAATACCTAATGCATCATAAACCATCCACCTCATGTTTGTTGAAAGAACACTCATTTACCTTTTATATGGTCAAAATGGCAATATGAAAACCATACTGTCCTTATTTATATCTTGGGCTAATTAAAGAATAGTGAAGGACTCCATAGACAACAGTGAACCCTTGGCCTAAATCCATGACGTACAGAAGTTGAACGTTTTCAATGTTTGTCTGAAGATCTGGCATTGGCAAGAAAACATACAGGGCTGAATTGAGAAATATTTGATGTCTCACCAACCAAAACCAATAGTAGTTGAAACGCAACTGTGTTATTTATGTATCTATCATTTTTCCCTGTCCATACACTATTAGTATGAATATTTGCTCTCATTGAATTAAGAGGAAGTAGCTGTATATCCATTCTAACTATTTTGTACATACAGATACAAAAGAGTCTTTCATTTGTATCCCATTTCTTTGTTTAGCTCTGTCAGAGATGGGCATTCCATTGCCATTTAAATATTGTAGGGCTGCCAGTACCAGCCCAGGCGCAGCGTGGGTGACACCATCTTCCACACACTTGGGTCCCCACCAACACTCTGCAGTACCCCCCACAACACCCACTGTGTGAGAATTTCTGCCATGTTCTAGGGACACCCAGATCCAGTCCTAGCCCAGGCCTGGTGAGTGTGTGGGAGACCTTCTTGCTAGCCTGCGCAGGCAGATCCTGCCAGTCCCAGCCCAGGTGAAATGTTGGTGAGACCCTCTTCCACACGTTGAGACCCCACCACCACTCTGCAACATCGCGCCACCCTGCCGGCCCGTGAGAATTTCTGCCGTCTTCTGGGGATGCTCAGATCAAGTCCAAGCCCAGGCAAGGTGAGTGTGTGGGAGATCTGCCTCTCCCCACTACTCCACCTTGTCCCCTCCAGACTCAACTCAGGCCTGGCATACAGGCCTAAGATGAAACGCTGCAGCTGCAATCCTTGCAGAGAGAGTAGGGGACAGAACCACTCAGGTAGTCCAGGAACAGAACATCATACCACAGGGGAACAACAGGTTCACTCCCAAGGATGGCAGCAGGAAAAAGCTGAGCACAGCAGCCAGACCCAAGCCACGCACAGCAGGATAAATCCAAAATTGTAGATCTGCACCTGAACTTCAGTAGGTGCTAATGTTATAACTACACCAAAGCTCGAAATCAAAGGTCAGAAGACAGTACTACACAAAATGACAATGAGAAGGAGCAAAATGAAATCTCAGACACCAAGACCACTCATAACAAGTGCAGAGGACACTAACACAGAACAAAGTGGGAATCACACAGCTGAAAGCAATGAATCAACGGCTTCTGAAATAAAGAAACAGCTGCAGAAAGGTATAGAGGAACTCAGATTGGAAATGAAAAAAGAAATCCCTGAATTAATAACATCAGGAGTAAAAAATCAAATACAGAAACATATGGAGGAAAACCAATGCTCACCCAGAAAAAGTGCAGAGAACACTAGCTCAACTCAAATGTATGAATTCATAGTGTTGATAGTAAATAAGCAACAGCAGAAAGTTATAGAGGACTTCAGAGTGGAGTTTTCTGAAATAAGAAAAGAATTCACGGAACTCATAGTATCTGAAGTAAAGAAACATAGGAAGGAAACCCAATCTTAAAAAAAAAAAAAAAAAA
>NW_004524808.1:3434218-3435459 GCF_000260255.1 Octodon degus
AAAAAACTCATAGTATCTGAAGTAAAGAAACATAGGAAGGAAACCCAATCTAAAAAAACAAAAAAACAAAAAAACAAAAAAAAACCACTGCAGTAAAAGAATAACTGCTTCTAAAGAAGACATTGATAAAAAAAGAGGAGATTAGAAAAATGACAGAATCCTTGAATGAGCAATACAGGAAAGAAATAGATCACATGAAGCAGACTCAAAGAGATATAGAGGAATTTAAAATCTCAATCACAAGCTTGCAAAACTGTTTAAGTGAAAGTAAAGACAGAGTTTCAGATCTTGAAGATGCTGGTGCAGCTAGTGAAAAGGTAAGAAAGGATCTCCTAAAAACAACAAGGATGCAAGAAAAAATAACCCATCACCTGCAAGATGATGCAACGATGAACAATGTGAGACTAATAGGCATCAATGAGAAAGAAGGAGTCAATATAAATGACATTAAAAAATATGGGAAGAAGTAATAGCAGAAAACTTCCCAAATATGAGGAAAAAATCTGATATTCAGGTAACTGAAGCCTACAGAACGCCAAGTAACCTAAACCCCATTAAAAAAAAAACCGAGACATATAATAGTCAAGATCCCAGAACTTCAGCACAAGAATAATAAACTGAAAGACGCTAGAGAAAAGAAACAGATCACATTCAAAGGAAAACCCATCAGAATTATGACTGAATTCTCTTCACAAACCATGAAGGCAAGAAGAGCATGGAGCAGAGTACTTCAAGTCCTCTATGAAAACAAATTCTAGCCCAGACTACTATACCCTGCAAAACACTCTTTCAAGTTTGATGGAGATGTGAAATACTTTCATGACAAAGAACAGCTAAAGAATTTCATGATGACAAATCCAACACTACACAAGCTACTGAAAGATGTTCTAGAGAGGGACCAAAATGATCAGAAATACAGGAATGAGATCAGAAGCAACCAACTAAATAGGGCAAGCAATTACACGCAGGAGAAAAAGGACTAAACAACAACAGGTAAATAACATGTCAACAATAAGTCAATACAGCTCAATTCTAACCATCAATGTAAATTGACTTAATTAACCAATTAAGAGAAATAGACTGTTACAGTGTATTAGGAAACAAAATCCAACAATATGCTGTATACAAGAAACATATTTAACTCATAAAGACATTCATAGGCTGAAAGTCAAAGGATGGAACACAATACCACATGCCACAGCACCTCAGAAAGAAA
Source organism: Octodon degus (assembly GCF_000260255.1). Lineage (NCBI taxonomy): Eukaryota > Metazoa > Chordata > Mammalia > Rodentia > Octodontidae > Octodon > Octodon degus. The sequence goes on from NW_004524808.1 coordinate 3,435,435, forward strand.
GAGGGGTAGCAATTCTATTCTCAGA
>NW_004524808.1:3436373-3437479 GCF_000260255.1 Octodon degus
ATTAAATAAAATTGATAAGCCCCTAGCTAACCTCATCAAACAGAGGAAAGAAAAAATTCAAATACAAGTAATAAGGAATGAAAAGGGTGTAATTACCACAGACCCAGTGGAAATTCAGAACATTATCAATAGCTACTCTGAGAATTTTACTCTCACAGAATAGAAGACACAGAAGAAACGGACAGATTCCTAGAAAGTTATCACAACTGAATCGACAAGATATAACCACTCTCCATAGCCCAATAACAGCCAATGAAATACGAGATGTAATTTAAAAACAACAGATAAATGAAAGTCCAAGGTAGGATGGATTCACAGCTTAATTCTACAAGACATTTACAGAAGATGTAGTCCTTATACTCCTGAAACTCTTCCATGAAAATGAAAAAGAAGCAGTTCTCCCAAAATCATTCCTGGATGCATTATACTAACACCAAAACCAGGGAAAGATGCAACTAAGAAAGAGAACTACAGGCTAATCTCTCTAATGAACATAGATGCCAAAATCCTCAATAAAATCCTATCAAATACAATACAACAAATCATTAAGAAGATCATCCGTCATGAACAGGTAAGATTCAGCCCAGTGATGCAAGGATGGTTCAATATTCGAAAATCTATAAATGTAATGCACTATATCAATAGAGAGAAAACTAAAAAGTACATGATCATCTCCATTGATGCAGAAAAACGTTTGAAAAAGTATAACACACATTCATGTGCAAAGTCTCACAGAAAATTGGAATAGATGGCCTCTATTTCAATCTGATAAAAACCATTTATGAAAACCCAATGGCTAACATAATCCTAAATGGGGAAAATATGAAATCTTTTACTCTTAGATCTTTTATTCTTAGAGGACAAGGATGTCCCCTATCACCACTCCTATTCAATATAGTTCTAGAATCATTAGCTACAACCTTTAGAGAAGAGAAAGAAATAAAATGTATACGAATAGGTAAAGAAGAAGTTAAATTATCTTAATTTGCACATGACATGATACTTTACTTGGAAGACCCAAAAAACTCCACAAGAAGCTACTAGAATTAATACAGAAATTCAGTAGCATAGCAGGTTATAAAGTCAATACCCAAAAGTCAATAGCA
>NW_004524808.1:3438028-3439325 GCF_000260255.1 Octodon degus
CAGAGACACTAAATCTCCTGGAGGAAAAAGTGGGAGGAACTCTTGAATACATAGTGGTAGGCAAAGATTTCATGAACAGAAATCAAATTGCATGGGAAACTGTTAAAAGAATTAACAACTGAGACCCGCTCTTACTGAGAAGTTTTGCACGTCAAAAGAAATTACCAACAAAGTGAAAAGGCAACCCACAAATTTGGAAAACATCATGACAAATAAGTACTCAGAGAAAGGTCTGCTTTCTAGAATTTATAAAGAACTAAAAAACAGTACGGCCCCAAAATTTAAAGACCCTATCCTGAAATGGGCATCTGAGATGAACACACACTTCTCAGAGGAAGAAATTAAAGAAGCGAATAAATATATAAAAAAATGCTCCACATCACAAGCCATCCGCCAAATGCAAATTAAAACAACATAGAAATATCATCTCTTCCCAGAAAGAATGGCTATCATAACGAAATCACCCAACAACAAATGTTGGAGAGGCTGTGGAGAAAAAGGTACCCTTCTCCACTGCTGGTGGGAATGTAGGCTGGTGCAACCGTTATGGAAATCAGTATGGACACTCCTTAGAAAAGTTGGACTGGAAATCCCATTTAAACCAGCAATTCCTCTACTGGGAATTTTCCCTGAGGATCTGAAAACATCATATCATAGGGATATATATGTGCCCATGTTTATAGCAGAACTATTTGTGGTAGCCAAATCTTGGAAACAACCCATCACCTGAGGAATGGTTGAAAAAGATGTGGTATTTTTACACAATGGAGTATTACTCAGCTATGAAGAATGATAAACTGCAAGCCTTTATATTGAAGTGGATGCCACTTGAACATGTACTCATAAGTGAAATAAACCAGACAAACATGTGTAAATATCGTATAGTCTCCCTAGTATAAGAACTTAAAAGAAGAAATACAAGTAGAAAGGTATAATACAAGTAAAAAGAAATCAGGATCTCAAGGACTAACTAATCAAGAGGGATAGGAGAAGAGCGAGGAAACATGACAATGTGAAGCCATACAGTTATATGTAGATGATGAGCAAGGCAATGATCCTGAGAATTTCAGAAGATATTTTAATCTAGGAGTTAACTGGAAGGATTCTCACCCTGACTAACTATACATATGGATACCTGTGAACTAAGCTACTGCACTGCAGATGGTAATTTGTAATAGTAGTTTCATGCTTTGAGTGGCTGTCATTCTGGTCTTCTGAATATGGGCTGCTTGTCATGACATGCCAGTTGCTGCTATGATGTCTCTCAGGTAGATTGTTGCTCAAGAAGTAGGGGGAG
>NW_004524809.1:0-1399 GCF_000260255.1 Octodon degus
AAAAAAAGAGACTCCCAGAGCTCCAGGTACGGGGCATATTTAGGGAACTTGTCGAGGCAGTCGACTTCTGCCACCAGCATGGCATAGTGCATGGAGACTTGAAGCCAGAAAATATCCTCCTGGATGGAGGTGGGCACCCCAAGCTGACAGACTTGGGGCTCTCCTTTCCATGTGTTGAAGGCCGGGAAGTGACTGCACCGGGGTGCACGCTGGGATTCTGTGCTCCTGAGGTCCTCTGGAGACAGAAGTACGAAGGCCCACCCTTAGACTGGGAATAGTACTGTACTGTTGGGGTCTGGAAATTATACTATACAAAATGGTTGCTAGGAAACACCCATTTTTGGGGCAGCAGAACAGTACCTGGAAAAGACCCTGAGCTGCAAGTATGACTTCCTTACTATTTTTCGCTTGACCTCCGCGCTCTCCTCATGGAGCTCCTCAACCCCTATCCCAGAATGCGTCCAATGATTAGGGAAGTGCTGGAGCACCCTTGGCTTCGGGGCACACCTTCTCCCAGTCATCGTCCTGAGGTGCTCCCTAAGCACCCAAAGTTGTTAATATTGACACCATAGACGAGATGGGCTACAACCCATTGAAAGTGGTACACGCCCTTAGGAATCATCAATATAATAAAGAGACGGCGACCTTCCTGCTGCTCAAGGGCCAGGCACTCCAGGGGCTGGACTTGAGACTGACCATCAAGGGAAAGGTAATACCATCCCACATAGACCCTGGACCCTGGGTGCCTTTCCGCAGTAGGAGGCACAGCGAGCCTGCTGCCAAGACTAGCCCCTTACTCCCAGGGGTGAGGCCTCCAGTGCAGCTGAATGACACAGGCTCCCTGCCACTCAAACTTCTGGATGACCCCACTCCCAGCGCCTCCTCTCAGCCTGTGCCTGTACCAACTGACACCTGCCAGCCTGTACAGAAAGCTAGCAGCACCTCCTCACATCTGGCTGTAGCTTCCCGCAGCTGCAGCCAGGCCTGTCCTGCTTCTCCCGGCACATCCTACAGACCCACACCCAAGCCTCCCAGGACAGCCTACCAGCCTAGCTGCCGCATCACCACAGCCCATGCCAACAGGGTGAGGCGGGGCTGGAAGACCATAAAGAGTAGCATTATAGGCTACCTGCAGGCCTTGTGCTGCTGCCCCTTGCCAGCCCACGGTCACCGCTCAAACAAGGTAGCACCTGGATCGGGACACGACATTTAGGAGGTGCCAGCGGTCCAGGTACCTCCTGGGAGGGGCTGGGTCTTGATCGTGGCATTTCTAGTTGTCAGGGTGGAGCTGTAAGGAGGAGAGGAGGAAAGGGAAAGGAAGTGGGCAGAGGGAACGGGCTCAGATGGACAGGAGTAGCTGTGGGGCCTACTCACAGGAGCGGGGCTTGACTACAGCCAA
>NW_004524809.1:2074-3463 GCF_000260255.1 Octodon degus
GGAAGCACCCCAGCCCTGTGACCAGACAGGTGAGACTGCGCCCCACATCCCAGCCCCAGCCATCGAGCCTGCCGGCCTGGAAGTCTGCACAGCTGAGCCAGGGGCCAGGGCTGTGTGGGATGGAGACAGAAGTGCCTTGTGCCCCACGGGGTCAGCAGAGCTTCAGCACGTGATCCTCTGGGAGCACCTGTCCTAGCTCTGGTCTTCCTCTTCCTGCTGTCACAGTCCACATGACTTTCCATATGGAAGAATGAGAATGTCAGAGGATATGAAGGCATTCATTTTGAACGTTATGGATGAGATGGGCTACAACCAACTGAAAGTGAGGCATGCCATTAGGAAGCATGAGTATAACAAGGAGATGGCGACCTTCCTGTTGCCTAAAGGACCAGGCACTCTAGGGGCTGGACTTGAGATTGACAATCAAGGGAAAAGGACACCATCCTCCACGGACCCAGGCCCCTGGATGTCTTTCCCCAGTAGGAAAAGTGAGCCTGCTGCCAAGACTGAACCCCCTTCTCCCAGGAGTGAGGCCCCCAGCGCAGCAGGTCCAGAGAGGCTCCCTGTCACTCATTCACTCTAGACAACCCCCACTCAAAGCACCTCCTGTCAGCCAACACGTGCAGCTACCAGAAACTACCAGTCTATACATGAAGCTACCAGTGCCTCCTGGCATCCTACGCGTGCAGCCAGGACTGCCTTGTAGCTCCTGGCACATCCTGGCAACACACACCTGCACTCCCAGGATGGTCTGCCAGCCTAAATTCTGGGGCCTCGTGGTCCAGCTCCCGCATCACATCAGAAGCTGCCAGTGGGGAGGTAGGGATAGAAGGCTATAGAGAAAAGGATCCTAGGCTGCCTGCAGACCCTGTGCTGCTATTACCTGCTAGGCTGGGGTCACCGACCAATCAAGGTTTCCTCAGTAAATGCAAAGGACAGCAGAGATGCAGAGGACACTGAGGCCAGTGGTCCAGGTGCTTCCTGCTACTGGGCTGTGTCTGGATCACTCGCAGTGATCCTATTTTAAGCCCCTCCAGCACTCAGATTATAGGGTGCACCACCACATCTGGTCTTGGTAATGTGGTCAGCAGGTCTGGCAAAACTGAGGCAAGCTCAGCATGTGTCACCAGGGGCTTAAACCCTGTTCCCTGTGTTGCCTAATCAGGCACGGAGTCTGTGGAGCTCCCTCACCAGCCCTTTGTCAGTATTCTTCCCACTATTGTGGTCTTCAGAGCTCCAGTCAAAATGGTCAGAAGATTATCAAGTGCTGCAGCCCCTTGGCCAGGGTGGCTTTGGCACGGTAGTGCTGGCAGAACATTGCTGCACACGGATGCTGAGAGGTGTGAAAGTGCTTGACAAGAACAAAGTCAAGCATGCATCTATGATAGC
>NW_004524809.1:23985-24505 GCF_000260255.1 Octodon degus
ATGTGGTGCTGGGGGATTGAACCGCGGTCCCTGTGCTTTTGCTAAGCTTGTTCTAAGTAGGTGCTTTAGACCACTGAGCCATCTCACCAGTCCCTTTAATTTTTATTTATTATTTTTTTCTCATAATTTTATTGATAAATAGCAATGAGACAGTTTCGAGTCAAATTGGTAGGACAGTTTCAATAATTAACACGTTGCATATATTCTTCCTAGTGGTTAATTGCTGTACAAGATGCGGACAAGATATCCTATTTACAAACACCATTAGAACAAATCACTCCATTAAGAGTGTGGAACTGTATATTTATCCTAACCACTTTGAATACACAGATACAAAATGGACATTCATCTGTATACCCTTTTTCTGTTAAGTTCTATCATTTGAATATTATAGGTGTGTAAACTCAGTAACATATTCTAAAAGTGTCCAGTAGCCCATAATAGTATTGGGTTTTCCACTTGACTGGCAATGTCAGAAATTGTTGACCTGAGTCCCCTACAGCTCAACATAACAGCATGG
>NW_004524809.1:24845-26960 GCF_000260255.1 Octodon degus
CTCCTTTTTCTCTAATTTTGGTCTGCAAACTTAGGTTGTTAACCATCCAGAAGTACATTCTCTTAATGATTAGAATGATTTGTTGTAATGGTGTTTGTAAAGAGGATATCATGTCCACATCTTGTACAGCAATCAAGCCCTAGGAAGAATGTATGCAATGTGTTAATTGTTGAAACTGTCCTACCAGTTTGGTTTGAAACTGTCTCATTGCAATTTGTTTCTCAATAAAATTATAGAAAAAAAAAAGACTGTGAGAAACGTTTAAAAAATTAAAAAATAAAAGATAAATAAAATGAAAAAAAAATAAAGATTGCATAGGTTACAGAAGAGCCAAGTCCAACCAGAAGATGGTAGGGAAGACCAGATTTCAATGTCAGCAGAAGACACTGATCCCAGAGCTGAAGGACCAAAAGTAACAAGCGCTGTCTCCAGAACCAAGAAGCCTCCGTGGGAACTTGAACCAGACCCAGCATTGCCTAGCAAGAGCTAAAACTGCAAGGATCCATCCAGTAGAAGCTGGCACCCTGTGTGAGGCCATCCACTCTGGAAACGCCACCTGGCTTGGAACTGGGATTGGGGTAAATGCTCTGATTTCCCTTCATCATCCTCTGATGTGCTAGGAGACTCCTGACTTTGAAAAAAAAAAAAAAAGAACAATGTGGTTAAGCAGAATGGAGAAGAAAAATTAATCAGATAATTGAACGGTTGACCTGTTAATTATCTCACCCTTTAATGGACTTTGCCTTTGGATCCATCCCAAAAGGAGCTCTTCAGAGATGTGATGTGGGAAAACTTTAGGAATGTGACTGCTATAGGTAAGGGAGATACTTTCTCACTTTTGCAATCAGAAAGCATTGGTTTTTGCACAACATTGCATTTACTTTATTGGAATATGCACATATTTTCATAAATCTTTCAGACATGAATCCAACTGGAAGCTAATTTCTTTAAACTTATGTATTTGGTACAGGGTCTCTCTGCACAGCTCAGAGTCATAGTGATCCTCCTGATTCAGCCTTCCCAGCACTGGGATCACAGGCGTGCACCACCACACCCCGCTTCAGTGGCCAGCTCAGGGGCGTGCGGTGTGGCCAGCACAGCATGCAGTACTGGGGATCAAGCCTACGTCCTTCGCTTGCCAGGCAGGCACTGAGACCTCCGAGCTAGTTCCCTGGCCCCTGGAAGCTAATGTTTCTATGTAATGTATTCACTCATCATTGTATTTCTTTTTCTACACTTTAGGAGGAAGCTGGGGTGACCAACAAATTGAAGATGAAGACAGAATTTTCCAGAAAAACCTAAGGTAATTTGCCCTCACAAGAATGTTTTTCAAAGGCCAGAAATGTTAGAGGATACTACGCAAACAATACATGTTAAAAAAAAAGAAAAATACAGAAAGCGAGGCATGGTGGCATGTGCACAGAATCCTACCGCTTGGGTGACTAAGACCTGAGGATTGCCAGGAATTAGAGGCCAGCTTGTGACACACAGTGAGTCTGAAGCTTGACTGAACTACACAGGGAGACTTTGTCTCAAAAATCAAAAAACAAATAGAATGAGGTGATGTTCCAATTTCTTTAGTCACAAAACTTCTCCAAAGATTCTTTTTTATTTTTGTTTTTGGAGGAACCAGGGATTGAACTCAGGTCTTTGCACTTGCCAGGTAAGTGCTTATTCTACTGAGCCATCTCCCCGGCCCCATGATTCATGTTTAATAACTAGATTCTGAAAAAAAAAATCTAGAATCTGATAATTGATTATTTGAAATCTCTCAATATCTGAAATATATGGAGTATTGACGTTATGCAACAAGTGATATTATGTAATAGATAATAAATTGTATTTAGGTATCTACTATAGGTATATATTAATTGAGAGACAAGTGCAGAGTATCTCATTACATATATTTTTAAAGACTTTCTTGTCAAATTATGTAAATAATGCTACATGTATTTAAATGTGATATACACATTCAGAATTTGCAACACTGGTAAACTTGAAGAACTATTAGAGCCAGCCAAATAGCTCAGCTGATTCACGCACCTGCAAGCAGGCACAGGGGGTGGGGGTTCAATCCTCAGGCCTGCTGTACCAGCCCCGCCCCTGGGGCACACT
>NW_004524809.1:27960-34768 GCF_000260255.1 Octodon degus
TTTTTTTCTTTGACAGAAGTACAGAGCTAGAGAAATGCTCTCAATATAAATTATGGCATCAACATGGAGAGATGGTTTTTATGACTCCCAAAACAAATGTGCACGTGAAACTGCTTGGTACAAAACCAGGTGAAAACCTTGCATGTAGAAAATCTCTGATTGGTCATTCATCACCTACTGTGCCCATCGTACATAACACTGGACTCAAATTATATGAGTTGTATGGATTTGAACAGAAGCTCTCTAACTGTAACAGACATGGGAAAACCTTCACTGACTTCCAGTCCTTACAGAAGCATGCAAAGACAAATCCTAAAGAAAAAGCATATGGATATAAACAATGTGGAATATCCTACTCTGATTGCACTGAAGGAAGTAACAATGAAGAGAAAGCTTTTGTGTATAAGCAGGATGTCAGAGCCTTCAGTATATACAACTATGTTCAAATTCAGGAAAGAAATCCCAGTAAAGGGAATACCTATATATGTATACAACATAAAAAATGTTTATATTCTTACCAAGATATTCACAAACATGAAAGCGCTCTCACTGGGACAAAATCATACATATATAACCACAGTTGGAAATCCTTAAATAGTAGCACTTCATTTGGTAAACATGAAAGAAGTCACACTGGGGAAAAACTCTGTGTATGTAAACAATGTGGAAAATCTTTCCAAACACAGAGACATCGTCAAAGACATGAACGAATTCACACTATGGAGAAACCCTGTGTATGCAAGCAATGTGGGAAAGCTTTCAGAACACACAGTTACTGTCTAATACATGAAAGGAACCACAGTGGGGGGAAACATTATGTATGTAAACAATGTGGGAAAGGTTTCAGTACTCTCAGTATATGTAAAAGTCATGAAAGGACTCATAGTCGGGGAAGACCCTATGTCTGTAAACAATGTGGGAAAGCTTTCACTAAACTCAATTACTGTAAAATACATGAAAGGATTCACACTGGGGAGAAACCTTATGTGTATAAACACTGTGGGAAAGCTTTCAGGACACACAGTTATTGTCAAACACATGAAAGTATTCACACTGGGGAGAAACCTTATATATGTAAACAGTGTGGCAAAGCTTTCAGCACACGCACTTATTGTGTAAGGCATGAAAGGACCCACACTGGAGAGAAACCTTATGTATGTAAGCAATGTGGGAAAGCCTTCACTACCCACAGTTATTGTCAAACACATGAAATGACTCACAGTGGAGAAAAACCCTATGTAGGTAAGCAGTGTGGGAAAGCTTTTGCCAGAAACAGTCATTGTCAAGAACATGAAAGGACTCACACTGGGGAGAAACGCTATGTATGTAAATATTGTAGGAAAGTTTCATCACTCACATCTATTGTCAAAGACATGAAAGGGCCCACACTGGGGACAAACTTTATGTTTGTAAGCACTGTGGAAAAGGTTTCATGACACCCAGTCATTGTAAAACACATGAAATGACTCACAGCAAAGAGAAACCTTATGTATGTAAGCAGTGTGGCAAGGCTTTCAGAACACAAAGTTATTGTCGAATACATGAAAGGACTCACACTGGGTAGAAACCTGATGTACGTAAGTAATGTGGGAAAACTCAGCACCACAGTAATTGTCAAATACATGGAAGGACTCACAGTGGGGAGAAACCCTGTGCATTTAAGTAATGTGGGAACGCTTTCGGCACATATAGCAATTGCCAAAACCCTGAAAGGAATCACACAGTGTTGAACCCTGTCTATGTTAACAATATGGAAAAACATTCAGTTACCCTAGGAATTGTAGGCATTTGAAAACTTAAGAAAGTTTCAAACGTATAAAGTGACAGTGACATGAAAGGACAGTACAGAGAAGCCCTTTCTGTGTATGCAGTATAAGAAAATCAGCACACAGGTAATATTACATACCTGAAGGAAATCAAGCATAGAGACTCTGAACATTCATGAATAATGTGGGAAATGTTTTATCTTTCTCGGCATTCCAGTTTATGAAAGAATTCATATGCGAGGGAGGTCATATGTGTGCTTAAATATGGGAAACCCATTTTTCCACTTACCATGAAAATCATGGAAGAGCTCCCACTGAAGAGGAAGCCAGGGCTGGGGTGATAGCTCAGTGGAATAAGCACTTTCCTGGCAAGCGCAAGGGCCTGAGTTCAATCCCCGATTTTGAAGGAAAAAAAAAAAAAAACCTATTTAAATAATGTGTGAAGGCTTTGTACGCTTGTCATAGCAGAAAAAAAGTGCATAAATTCAAAATGAGACTTAATATAAATATGAAATAGTTAAGAATCAAGTTAACAGAGACCAAGAGAGTTGTGTTAGGAGTGAGATACACTGTGTTGAAGCACATATTCAGAAACAGTCTTCCAATATATTTATGGAAACTGATGAGTTTGGTAAGTGCCTAATAATGTTAAGTTCAGAATGAAAAAGCACATTTGTGTCCAAGTCTTCAGTACATGGCCTTTAAGGGACATTTAACAGGCAAACCATCACCTTAGCTGTATGGATAATGTGAAGTTTATTCATATAATGAAATTTTTTGAGTCATAAAAGAAAGTAAAGCCTTCATTTATGACAAGGTAGAGTAACAAGGTCCTTACATGAAATATGCCACAAGTACAAAAATGAAAACTAGATCGCATTGATTTTAATATTTAAATTTAGCAACTTTAAAGAAATAGAGTTTAGTGAAGGTTGCCACATGTAGGTGGAGAAGTTGAGAGATGCTAATGAGAAAGCACAAGGTTTCCCTTATAAAGTAGAAATTCTAGATCTCAAAGTGACTACCATGAGTGATGCAATGCCACATAGCATCGCAATTTGATGAAATTAGTTTGCAGTTTTTTTCTGAATATATGCAAAAGATGATTGTATTAGATGATGCAAATGCTATGCAAGGAACAATATGATAATTTCACAATATAAACAGCAACAGATTTACTATACACTATCAATTTATGAGTTTGCTTTTTGTTTCATGAGACAAACACAAAGTTAGAAAATAACATGACAGTGGTAAAATGTAACTTAATTTCTACTGTGTTGATTTCTGAAAGTATTCAGTGTTGGTCAGAAGACTATGGAATATTGTTAAACTAAAACTATTCTGTATTGTAGTAAAATTTATACTTGGTTAATGGGCAATGTAAAATAATTTTTGAGGATATATTTTAGAAACAATTGACATCATGAGCTCAGTTCATCTCATTTTGACAAAAAAATTTATGTGTTTGTGTATTCAGAAAACTTGTTACATTTTTTGATTTTTGGTGGGGTTTTTTGGCTTGTTTGTTTGATTGAACTCAACTATGTTTTAAAAGCACTGACAATTGTTTAATTCTGTTAATGTATCTTAAATTTATCCTTTTTTTGGACAAGTAGTATTCTATTATGTGTTATGCCATATTTTCTTTATCTCTTCATAGAAATATACCAGTACACAGAGAGACAGTTCTTTGGCAAATGAGAGGAGATCTGGAAGCCAAAGATGGAAGCAGAGGATATAAAAAGATTTGATGTCAGGTACCGACTCTCCACAATGAATACAACTTTTATATGTCACAAACATGAACTAAACAATGATAATTACATGAATAATGATAAGGAGGATGAAATGGAGAAAAGAGACCTGGAACCAAAGGGAAGATGTTGAGTGAGGAAAAGGAAAATCATAAGAATCAAAAACTCAAATATATATGACTGTTCCTAAAATGAATGTGAACATGTATTTCAAAGATGTAATCATTGAAGAGCTTAATGCTTATTTTTATTTTTTTTCACATTGAACATTTTTTTTTTTTTTGTGAAGTGGTTGTTAACAAGAGTATGTAAGCTCAGGATCCGAACTAGAAGTGCTTTCATTTGAAAGTTTTGCAGCTTAGTTGTATGTCATGTAGTGAGGAGTATCACTGAATTTGGCATAAGACTTAATGACCTTATTTACAGCTTCTAAGAAATCCTTTTCAGTTGCAGTTTTTTGCCATGCTCGGATTGCAAACATACCCGCTTCTGTGCAGACACTTCTAATTTTTTTTTTTTTTTTTGGCAGAACCGGGGATTGAACTCAGGCCCTTGAGCTTGCCAGAGAAGCACTTATTCCACTGAGCCATCTCCCCAGCCCCCCGACACTTCTAATTTTGGCACCAGTGCTATCTGGATACAGTCGAGCTAGCAATTCAAACCGGATATCTCTTACAACACTCAGTGAACAAGCAGGAATTTTAAAGATATGAGTCCGACCCTCTAAATCAGGTAAACTGAATTCAATCTTTCTGTCCAATCTCCCCGGCCTCATCAGCACCGGATCCAAAGTATCAGGTCTGTTAGTGGCCATCAGCACCTTGATGTTCCCTCAACGGTCAAAGCCATCTAGCTGGTTGATCAGCTCCAACATGGTTCTCTGCACTTCATTGTCACTACTAGCACCATCATCAAACCAGGCCCCTCCAATGGCATTGATTTCATCGAAGAAGATAAGGCAGGCTTTTTTGTTCTGGCCATTTCAAAGAGCTCACAAACCATTCGAGCCCCCTCCCCAATGTATTTCTGTACAAGCTCGGAGCCGATAACTCGGATGAAGCAAGTGTCAGTCTTGTTGGCAACTGCCCTGGCACACAGGGTCTTGCCTGTGCCTGGAGGGCCAAAGAACAGCATGCCCTTGGGAGGCTTGATGCCCAGGTTAACAAACTGCTCTGGATGAAGTAGTGGGGTTTCAACTACTTCTCACGATTTCTCGATCTGTTCCTTACACCCACCAACATCACTGTACATGACACCAGGTTTTTCCTCCACCTGCGTCATGGTAACTGGTAGGTCAATCTTAGGAGGCAGGGGAATGTGAATTTGATGCTTATTTCTGTCCACACCAACTCTCATGCCTTCTTCAATGTCAATAGGTGCCACCTGATCACTGAGACCCACCACAAACTTGGCAAACTGCTTCACATTGATAATATATTTTGGGTCCTCTGAATCAGCATTGATTATCTTCGTACACCTTGCCACCTGCAGAGGCTGCTCGCTTTGCAGAGTCTGCTTATCTGTAGCCAGATCCCAGAGTGCCGGGGGTGCCAGGCCAGTGTCAGACTCTTTAATACCAGTGAGCTCATTAATTTTCTTGAGAACCTCTTCTGCCTCAGTCTGCCATCGAGTGCGTGCTCTCGCCTCCTACCCGCACCATGTCTTCTCACAAGACTTTCAGAATCAAACGATTCCTGGCCAAGAAGCAAAAGCAGAATCACCCATTCCGCAGTGGATTCGTATGAAGACAGGTAATAAAATCAGGTACAACTCCAAGAGGAGACACTGGAGGAGGACCAAGATAGGAGGGTAAGGAGTTGCACATGAGCTGCAACACATTTACATTCTGGGAGGTCACAAGACGATGTCATCTTTTAATCATGGTCAAGACAATACTGAATAAAGTTTTAAAAATAATCATCGCCCGGACAGTGGAAATACTTAATCAGGAATCTTTTATTTTCCTTCTGTGCTCAGTGCTATTAAGTCAATACATTTTTGAAACCTTAAAAAAAATTTTTTTTCTTGAGAAGTTGTTGAATGTCATCTTCAACCTGCTTGATCTGTCTGGAATATGTGCTTTGACCATAAGTTTTCAGCAAAGCAATCTCCCCCGCATCCAGAGCTTGGATGGGCATGTCATCCTTCTCATCCTCTTTGGTTTTCCGCTGATCGGCGCCCAGGTAATCGGGCATTTTAGGAGATGCTAGCGCCTCAGCTCATCGGTGATTACACAGCACCTTCCTCGCTTCTGACTGTGCCTTCCCTTTTTCAAGCTTAATGTTTAAATACTTAAATATTTAGAGAAGCTTCTATTTTCTGCTTCCTAAAGATGATAGATGTATTGAAAATATATAAAGATGCCTTTGCAACTCTGGGAACCAACCTTCATGTTGCAGGTTTCTTTAGTTTTGAATTCCATGTAAACATTTATATTTATCATAGGCTCCCACTATATGTATTGATACAGACTAATTTAAGCAGCAATCCATTGCATGCACTTCTTTTTCTTTTCTTTTGTATTTTTTAGTACAGGGTCTCACTATGTAGATAGGACTCATAGTGATTCTACTGTTTCCAGCTTTCCAAGCACTGCGATTATAGGCACACACCACCCAGCCCAATCAAAATCGCTGTCTCAGTACACCCCAGGGCTGGGGCCAGCACAGCGCTCCAGGGATCGAACCCTGGCCACTGAGCTCTGCCTAAGCAGGCGCTTTAGTCCGCTGAGCTCTCTGGCCAGCGCTTTTCAGACCTAATTTGTATGTGCACTTAAGACCAAAATTCTTTGTTTAGCAAGCCTGTCACAACTTCACATCTGCATTTGAAGTGAGGGCAACAAATATGTACATACATCTTTATGAATGAATTATATTTTGAAACTTTTTAAAGGACCTTTAGAGGTGCAGTTCTGATTGACTGGTTTTATTGACTTAATTCATGCAGTCAGCCACCTACACTAACTGTGAGATTTAATTCTTTTAAAAAATTATGCATGTTGCAGATTGATCAGAGCCATGAGAAGAGTGACAGCAAGGCTGGATGAAATCAGCCACAGTAGTCTCAGAATTTCAGTCTTACCTTCTGAGCCCTGAACTGAGCACAGCATATTGACTCAGAATCTTAGAAAGTACCAATCATTGACAAAGGACAATATACAAGAAGCCCTCTAAATCATGAGATCCTAATCAGTCACATACTGCCCTCCTCTTCTTTGTTTTCCCTGAACTTTGGCACCAAAGATCTATCATGAATCATATAGCATATGCCCCCAAATGGTTTCTG
>NW_004524809.1:39627-44274 GCF_000260255.1 Octodon degus
TAATTTTAGAAAACTGTAAGAGAAAAGAAACAGATCATCTATAAAGGGAAATCTATCATATTCATGACAGAATTCTCACCATAAACCAGCAAGTCAAGAAGAATTTGGAGTGAAATATTTCAAGTCCTGAAAAAAACAACTATTCCAGATTTTGCAATACCTGTGAAACTATCTTTCAGAATTAATGGAGCGGGCTGGGGAGATGGTTCAGTAGAATAAGCACTTCCCTGGCAAGTGCAAGAGCCTGAGTTCAATCCCTGGTTCTGAAAAAAAAAATTAATGGAGAAAGAAGACAGTTCTATGATAAAGAACAACTAAAGAAATTCATAACCACCAAACCAACCTGACAAAGAGTAATGAAATCTTTCTAGACAGAGATAAAAATTATCACAATTCCAAGAACAAAAACAGATAAAAACAACTAAGCAGGGCAAGCACCTAAACAGAGGGGAAGATCAGGGAACCAACAGCAGGAAAATAACATGACAAAGACAAGCCAATATCTTTATCTCTATATAGATATAGATATATCAGTTATAACCATCAATGTAAATGGCCTCAATTCTCCAATTAAAAGAAGCAGATTGGCAGAGTGGATCAAGAAATAAAACCAAAATTATACTGTGTACAAAAAAACACACAACTCAAAGAGAAATTCATAGACTGAAACTCAAAGTCTGGAAAAGAGTACTCCGTGTGATAGAAACTCAGAAAAAAGCAGGGGTAGCTATTCCTTTTGCAGACAATGTGAACTTCAAACCATGAATGATCAAAAGAGATAAAGAAGGTCACTCCATAATTGTTAGGGAAAAACTACAAGAGGAATAGATGACAATCACAAATATATATGCACTCAGTGTAGGAACACTCAACTATATAAGACAAATATTAATAGGTATAGAAAACCAAAATAAGCAACAACGCAGTGGTAGGAGGGGACTTTAACACTCCATTGTCAAAAAGAGATAGGTCAGCTAGACAAAAAAATCAGCAAAGAGGGCCAGGATATAGCTCAGTAGCACAGCGTCCACCTGGCAAGCACAAAATCTTGAATTAGATTTCCACATTAAAACAATAATAATCTCACTGAAAATTTGTTCATATCAATAAAATCACAAAAAATAAATAAAATCACAGAGTAAAAAGAAAACCCATGAATTGTGAAAGAATTTTAGCCAACTGTCCCTCAGACAAAGGACTTCTATCTAGAACATATAAAGAATTCTTTAAAAATCAGGTCCCTCAAGTTTAAGACCCAACCCAAAACTGGGCATTGGAATTGAATATACACTTCTCAGATTAAATAAAAACAAATGACAAGTGACTATATGAAAAAAATTCAACATCATTGATCATTAAAGAAATGCACACACAAGATTGCTAAGATAACTGTACTAATTTCATTAGTTCTTTGAAAGGAATAGTGCTTATATTGTTTCATCGATTCTGCATGCCTATATCTGCTGATTTGAGCAACTACTTTGGAGATAACCATATGTATACAATAACCATTGTTAATTTCCTATCATCTTCTTTTGAAATTGTGTATCATTTTATTGTTTTTTCTGTTCAAAAATGTAAGTGCTTTTATATGTTAGACAATTCCTGTGTCAGTATGGCACATATGAGTAACTAAAAAATGTAAATATATTCTCTAAATATTTGCCTGTTGGAAAGTCAAAGATCTTGGCATAAAAATGTGTTCTGCACAATACATTGCTGAAAGGCAAGCAAAAATGTGAGATAAGAGCAAAGGAAGGTTGTGTTTGTGCTAACCACAAGGTATCCTCATGTTGATAACATCATTCTACCCATCAGGAAAATGCATTCGTAGACTCATCCCCTTTTAGTGACTTCTTAGCTCTATGGTCAGTCATCATTAGACATTCAGTTTGCAAGAGAGGAATTTGAGAGAACATGCTAAACCCTCACAATGGTTTACTGATTTGAAATCTCAGACTTGAGCCAGTGGGAAATCCATCAAACAAGGATGCACACAACTCAGCTTCAATTTCCACATTAGCAGAGGCTGAAATGTCAGTGGCAGTCAGTGCCCATTTATTGTTTTATCCTTGGCAGAGTGCATGATGGTGTGACCCAATGAGATTCAATCTTTTGGTGTGCCTTACATTCATGTACTTAAAGTAAATATTCTTCATCATATCACATAAACATATCCCACATTTAAAACAATCATGAAATGGTTGAGTAAAAAGAACCAACATAGTCTGAGAATATTCAAAGTGTTTGTCTGATGAAGAGCCTTTGACAGATTGATGTACGCCTATATGGGAAGTGAATGAAATACAATATATGCTTTAATTACTAAGGCATCTTTATAAAGCCCTTGATAAATGGAAGTACTCTCTTTAGAAGAACACTATAGGAATATGTCTTAGTAACTTTTCTCTCCTTGCAAAGACAAAATACCTGTATTAGTCAGGGGTTTACTAGAGGAACAGATATAATACAAGAAACAGGTATGACACAAAATGTGCCAGTCAGAGTCAGATGGGGAAATAAGCTGAGAGCGTCTGCACACCACCAGATGCTGTCTAGTTGTCCCCACGAAGCCTCATGTAAGTTATGGGGCAGATACCGAGGGAGGAGCAGAGTGGCTTGAGGGGCGGGGCCAGAGGAACAGGGCGGGGCCCTAGGGGCGGGGCCAGAGAGGCATGAACCATTAAACTGGCTAGCCTGTGCTTTCTCTGAGACGTGAGAGGGTCATCCTGGACACAGCAGCGCCCCAGCCTCTCCTCCAGTGTTTTGAACCTCCAATAACCATGAGCTAAATAAACTTTTCCTTCCCTCATTTTGAGTATCGGGTATTTATCACTGCAACTAGAGAAGAGGAACTAATACAGAACCTGACAACCAAAGCTAAAGGAGGAAACACTTATCTAGCTCATAGTTTTTCCATGTTTCATTCTATATTTGGCTGGCTTTGAAGCAGGATGACACATAGCAGAGGGGCAACAGTTCTCGACAGTGAAGGCAGCAAAAGCAACAAGTATAAAGGGAGCTTTTCATGGCTACAAGTTAGCAAAGCTTCAAGGGGGAGAAGGGAGACAAACTTTGTGTCTCTTCTATTGTAGCAGGCTAACCACCCTAGGGCAGGTGTAGCATTCACACTCTTAATCCCAGGATGGGCCATAAATTAACCACAAGCTCTACATTCAGACACCTACGAAAAAACTATGACCACATGAGGCTTTTGGTGGACATCTAGACAGAAACCATAACAGAAGATCAATGTCATGGAAAGCGTAGTTGAAAAAAAAAATGGGTGGAGTTCATTCTGTGCACCTCAATATATTCCTCAATACTCTTCTCACTGTAGCATTTGGGTGTAATTCTACTCTCTTCTATTCTGATGTTGTCTTTCCTCTTACCTATGACACTTGAATTATTCTTCTGTTGTCTGTCTTTACACTTGGTCTCCATTTATTCTGCAAAGGAAAATCTTTCATGACTTCATCTTATCATGTCCACAATATACTCTGTTATTGCAGATCCTTTTTTTTTTTTTTTTTCCTAGCTCATGCTGCCTTAAGGGCAAGTCTGGTGCAGCTGGTGGATCTGGGGGTGGAACCACGGTGCTCTGCACCTGACTGAGTTTGCCCAAGCAGGTGCTTTAAACAACTGAGCAAACACACATGCCCCTGACGGATCCTATTATAAGATGCCTTTTCCTATACCAAAAGATTGTTGCTTTTCTCTGCCTCTGTGACAGCTCTTAAGATTCCATGCTTAGTAAGGACTGCAGAGTGAGTTTCATTCTTACAGAAAAAATGATAGTAATGGAGAATACACTAGTGGGAAATGGCTTCACTGACAGATCAAAACTATGCAACATATTACGTGGCCTATCCATAAACACTTTTATATCTTCATATACTGAAGGTATAATAAAGTGAAAATTGAAGCATAGCAAAAATGTCACTTTCCAAATGCCCAAAGCTATCTCCAGAATCATACTGATGCCCAAGTTAAGAAAACTGCAATATATAGACAGAAAAAAAAAGACCACAAAAGTCTGCCCAGTCAGAGGCAGTGTCTCGGTGACAGTAATGAGTGCTTTTAGTCTAAGGTGCCTGTGCCTGATTAGTTCTCTCTCTGAGTCCAAATTTTTTCTACTTCACAATAAATAAGGTTGACCAGATGAATACTCTATGTTAACTGGTGTTAGAATCCTCTTTGGAACTATTTGTTTGTTTTGTGGGTATTGGGAATCAAACTCAGGACTCAAATTTGCCAGGCAGACACTGCACTACTGAGCTATATCCCCAGACCCATCTTTGGAATCTTGAGTGATCAAAAAACTACACTTTTGCGTTGGTGATACAAGGTCAGGTGTACTGTTGTTGAATCAAAAAAAGTTTTGTTGGGCCGGGGAGATAGCTCAGTAGAATAAGTGCTTGCCTGGCAAGTGCAGGGTCCTGAGTTCAATCCCCAGTACCGCAAAAAAAAAAAAAAGAAAACAGAAAAGGAAAAAAGTTTTGTCTTCAGCTTAATGTTATTTATGTTTTGCTACAGATAGAGAATCTAGGAAAACTAACAATGCTTTGATTTTGATGATCGTGTGTATATTCTCCACTATGAGAATTAGTGGAGTCAAGTAATTAATTGGGTATTACATGCCCAAAA
>NW_004524809.1:44619-46207 GCF_000260255.1 Octodon degus
AAAAAAAAAAATCAAGGCAGTAGAGACCTTCCTGAAATTAGGGGAATCAAAGTACACCTCTTATTTACCTCTACAGTCTGGGTTCCAGATACATGGTGGAAAACCATTTATGTAGACTTTTACATACATAAGACCCTTCATAGTCTATACACAGAGACAAATGTTACAGATGCCGTTTTTCCATGCTCAGCATACCCATATGCCTTTGCTTCAAACTGTAGTCCTTGTTATCAGTGCCAATCCATCACTGCCTGGTAAACTGCATGGTTCAACCAGTTGCAGGTAAAATGCTACCTCTTCCATGATCCTGATCAGTTCCACATTCCTTTCCTTTATATTTTCTTTTTTAAATTTTTATTTTAAAGAGAAAAATAAAACAAGAACAAAGACAATAACAAAGCAACAGAACAGTAAAAATAGTACATAATTTCAAAACAATAATAGAAAATTTACAATGGCTATTTATTAGATATTGTTATAAAATTTGTTGCTCAGTCCTTTACATCTTCATGCCATCTTGCCCTCATTTATCTTCTATTAGAGTCATAACAGCAATTTTTAGTCTCATTTGTTATATTGAAGATGCTGATGATCAGAGTTTCCACCTATTGTGCGGGTGGTAGTTAATTCCCACTGCTTTGACTACTCCTTGGATGACTTGGGATTGAGAGATGGTCCCTTATCACTTTGAATAGACCTAGGCACTCCAAACCAAGGGATTGCTTCTTTAAGGGGAACTTGTACCACCTCCAGTGCTGAGCTGGTGTGCAAGGCTTCTGTCTGCCCCATAAAGGTGTCAATGCATACTGACAGGTGGATGTACCCCTTAAACATACGCATATGGGTGAAGTCTATTTGCCTACCTTCTCCAGGGGAGAGTCCATGCCTTTGTACTGATTCAGGCCATGGGGATGTCTGAGTCTGGCTATTATGAGGGGCAAAGATGTGACATGACAAAAAAAAAAAGAAAAAAGAAAAAGAAAAAGAAAAGAAAAAAAGACAGGATATGTCATTAAGACCTAGTTTACAATGTTATAGAATCCAGAGTCCACGTGCCACAGAGGTGGTGACATGGGACTCTGGGTGGAAAGCATCATATAAGAACTTAATGATTTTCCCCTGTGCTTGCCGCAAGAACAGTCAGGATCTTACATATCAATATTGCCTCCTCCTTTTTTGGCCCTTTTGTGCTGCTCCCTCATTATGAATAGTTTGAAGCTCTTCTGAAGCATATCTGGTCTCTAACCGAAGACCTGGAATGAAACTATAGGCAGAGGTATTGACTGGCCAGAATTATTTTTGGAAGGTGGAAATTTAGCAGTGAAATCTGCCTTAGAAGTCCTCTGAGCAAAAGGCCCCAAAGGGGCTTAATATGCCCAGCAATAGACACCTGCTGCCTCATTGGGGCTATTTACTGCCTGGTGGAGATTGAGAATCTCTATTCCTTGTATTTTGGGCCTTGGAGACTCATCAAAATTCTTTTTTTTTTTTTTTTCTTACCACATAGCTGCATGTACATTAGGACCAGAAAGAAATTTGGAGTTGGTGTATATATTGACTCTCTAGCCCTGGGCAAGTTGGAGAGCCC
>NW_004524809.1:50407-74557 GCF_000260255.1 Octodon degus
CGGTCATTATGCATGTCCACAACACACTAGAACTTTGTGCGATATCCTATCCTCAAACTGTTAGAAGTGCTGGTCATTTATTTGCCATTCCAGTATTTATCTTATGTTTTACTCTTAGCACTTCTCCAAAGCGGCTCGGCTTTCTGGCTCAAAACATACAGGGCAGCACATAAGAGAGCAATGACAACATTCTAAATGCTAAGAAGCTTCAAATAATAAAGCACCTTGAAAGAAAAAAAACAAGATTATCTCCAGAGCAAAGGATATAAAGAAAGTCACAGCAGCCACAACACTGCAAAAATAAAAGAACCATCCATGGCTGGAACAGCTTCAAGAAGTGCTGTGCAGCGCTGACCTGGCTGGAAAGGGCAGAAGCTGCAGATAATTTTTTTAAAGAAGAAAACAGTTCTACCCTTTTTACATGACTTAGCACTTGTAGAGTCTGCTCCCCAATATTAAACACAGAAAAGCTTGCCTGTCTGTGGTGGATGTCATGTAAGCTCTTGCAGGAATCCATGCTGATGATGGGACAGATATACAGCAGCTCTCCTCCATCGGGGGCTCCCAGCAGTCAAAGGTCCCTGCCCTGGTCAGTGGCCTCCAGTGCTCCCAGATTCTCCCAGTTCTCAGCACTTTCTTAAGCCCCAATGCTGCCTGGCTGAAAGCAAACACGCAGAGGAGCTCTACACCCAGGCTGGGCAAGCCCTACACTAGACCGCATGGTAACTCTCTCAGGGGCAACTCTGCCATCACCATCAATCCCCTGACCCACAGCCAGCAATGGAAGGAGGCTTGGTGGCATAAAGCTTCCTCCCTATGGTATGTAAGCCGCTGCAGCTGCCACGCACACCATCTGGTTGGGCATTTGTTCCTCTCTGGTGCTGGATGCGCACCAGTGGAGTGTATGCCACTGAACCCACTCACAATGTTCACCTGCACCCATCCAGCAGTCATAATCCAAGGACCAATGCAATCTGGTACCCTGCTTCCTGGGGCAACCTGCTCTGCCCGCATGTCCCTCCTGTCCTTCCTGCTTGTCATACTGCTTCAACTTAGCATGCAGGACTGTGGTAAATGCTTCCAATGTTGTCTTAAAATGTACACATTTAAGAAAAATGAAATATCAAATATTTACCAAATGAAATAACAGCAATCTTTAAAAACAATTTTTCAAAACCTCATTTACTTTTACAGTACTGAGGATTGAACCCAGGGCTTTCCCAGTGAACTACATCATAAATCCTTTCTATTTTGGTGCACTAGGTCTTACCAAGTAAGTGGCCAAGCTGGCCTGAGGAGTCCTCCTGCCTCAACCTTCCCAGTCGCTGACACTACTGATGTACACTACCATGTCCACAAAATAATGACATTTATGATGTTATCAAAAGCATGTAAAATACTTAAGAAGACATAGGGAATGTTTGCATTTTAGAACAGGATAAAAGATTCAGTTTTATTACAAATTAATCCTCTCGCTAGCTCGCGTGCTAGCCTGCTTTTTTTTTTCCTTACACCACCATAAACTATTGCCCCTCTACTACCCTACCTTGGAGCCAGCTGATCATGGACTGAAACCTCCACAGACTGGGAGCTAAATAACCTTCCCCCCACTTCAAAATGAATAAAATATTAATCGACACTCCAACACCATGAACACAATAAATACAATTAAGTTTCAGAGTAACCAAGCCAGGTGTGGGGGTACACACCTGTAGTAGCCACATCCTGGGAGGATGAGGCAGGACTGTTTGCTTGGACAATTTAGCAATTTAGAGAGAGCCTGTCTCAAAATAAAGAGCTGAGGATGTACCTCAGTGTGAAGGCCCTGTGCTAATCCCCAGGACCTAAGGAGAAAAATACTTTTCCAAGCTTTTCAAGTAATGAAACCAAATACATGTATTTCTAAATTTAATAAAAGACAAAATTAAATGACTAAAAGAAAACACCATCAAAAAGAACAAATTTTTCAGTGCTTGAGAAATCTCAGAAGTGTTTTAAATTAGCTCCTCCCACCGCAGTTTTGGTTTTCTGAAGCAGTGTCTTGGTCTTGCTGTGGTCTGGGTCTTGCTATGGTCTATGTTACCCAAGATGGCCTCAAATTCACCAATGTAGTCAGGACTGGCATGGCACAAATGATGTTAGTGTTTCAGCCTATCTGGCGGCGATCCTCTTGCCTCAGCTGCCGGTAACTGGCCACTATAGTTCCCTGAAGGTTTTGGAGTGTTTTTATTTTTGTTTGTCTGTCTTTTGTCCCACTATGCAGTTCAGGCTGGCCTTGAACTCCCTACTTGGCCAACCTGGTCTTGAACATCCAGTAACCTCTAGTCTGACCCTCCCCAATGCTGGGATTATAGGCTGCGCCAACACCCAGCAGAAGGCTGTGCTGGGATCAGACGCTCAGCTCCCAGCCCCCACTCCCCCACCCTCGGTTCCCTGGAAACTTCCTGGAGCTCCCACTAGGCAGAGTTTGCAGGAGTTGCCCCGCCTCAGTCCCGGAAGTGGAAAACTGGGTCCCTGGGTTGAATCCGGGATCAGACCCTGTAGTACCAGAGCCCGTGCCCAGTCCCGGTGGCTCTGCCGCCCCACTTCACACCCCCCTCAGCTTGCAGGGTAGAGGGCAATCCAACCAGGCACCTGAGAGTGAGGACAGGCTCAAGGCATATGCCCCAGGGTCCTGTCCGCCTGCTCATGCAAGCTGGCCTCAAGACTGAGCTCCATGGGGCCGGGGAGATGGCTCAGTGGAATAGGCGCTTCCCTGGCAAGCACAAGGGCCTGAGTTCAATCCCCGGTTCCGCCAAAAAAGAAAAAAAGAAACGGTACACATCAGGGAGAGGGAAAGAAAGAAAGAAAGAAAGAGAGAGAGAGAGAGAGAGAGAGAGAGAGAGAGAGAGAGAGAGAGAGAGAAGGACGGACAGACAGACAGACAGACAGAATGGGCTCCACGCAGAGCCTCACCATTCAGCTGGCCAGGGGCCACCTCAGTGTCCTTCACAGCTTGACGCAAGCTCAGCCTGGGTCCCAGCCCCGCCCCCAGGACAAGCCCCCTAGTGAGGGAAGGACTTATGCCAGAATCTTCCAGGGATCAACCTGTTAGGCCCCTCTGAGTGGACAGAGAAACAGGAAAACCGCTGGGCCACACTCGTTGCCTGACACTGGGCACCGGAGCAAGCCCTGTGGCTCCCCCACCCTGACACACAATCTGGACCTCTCAGGAAGACCCCTTACATGGTACCAATACCTGGGTCCTTTGCCAAGCTACATCCCCAGCTTCTTTCTTTGAGACAGGGTCCCACCACATTGCCCAGGCAGCTTGAATTTGGAGTAATCCTACCCGTTGAAGCTCCCATTTTAAAAACAAGCACTTGTAGTGTATTTGGGCCACACTTGTTGAGTGTTGAGTGCTTGGCTCACTACTCCCAGAACCTAACAATGCGGAAATCCAGGCAGACCCCTCGAACCTTGGAGGACCCCACTTATCACCTAGGGAGGGGTGGTGAAGGCACCAGAGCAGCTACTCCTTGACCTGGGTAGCACTGGTGGGACAGGGCAGGGGATGTGTAACCCCAAGGACGAGCCTGCAGAAGATGCAGTCGATCCATAAATACATGCTCGTTTATTGTATACAGAGGGGATACATTTCTTGGGGATAAATTCAAGAATGAGTCCAAACTTTGTGATGTCTCTTCCCTTGCAGGCAAGTAACACAATCTAGAAAAAGCTAAAACCATCCTGTTTTGAAGTTATTTTTCAGCAGTTCTTAACAAGAGGAACAGAATTCAACACAAAACCACAATGCTAAGTTTGTTTCTGAGTACACAATCTGGGGAAGGAGTTTCCACCAGACTCCCGCAAAAGAAAGGCAAGACTTCAGGCCTCCTAGCCCACAGATGCCAAGATGATGTCAACTGGCAGCTCCTCGGAACTTCGGGCTGTCACCTGCATTGTCACTGTGTCCAAAAGCAACAGCCGAGCACGCACAAGGATGTCATGACCACCCCGGAACACACCTGGTGGGAAAGAGAGAGGTATGGCTGTGTGAGGCAGAAGGGCTGCGGGCCAGGCTGAGGCTGTGCTTCGCAGCAGCTATGGAGGCTGCCCTGGAGTACAGTGGGATGAGGCCCCTGAGTGGGGCCTGCACAAGTCACTCGGCCTTGCTGAAGCCCCAGACCTGCAACCACAGAGCGGGGGGAATGGGGCACTAACCACTAGTGAGCTCCTGCCCAGCTGAAGTGAATTCATGGTATATAAGGCCAGAACCTGATGTCTGCAGGCACTCACATGGAAGTCTCACCAAGAGGAAACCACAGAGCAAGCAAGTGGCTATAAGTCCCAGGAGACTGAGCTGGTTCAATGTGAATAGGAAGGATGGAGCTGAGGATGTCAATTGTGAGGTCTTCTAAACACTGAGCCTAAGTTTTAAAACTCCCATTTCCTTCCGCTAAGTGTTTCAGGTGCAGCAGTGTCGTATCCAGCACCGTTATCTCAGAGGGAAGGGCAGACATGGAAATGTTCCCATAGACAATGCTGAGGGCTGAGTGCGGGGGCTGCGGCATGCAGGCCGCGAGATGAGTGCTGCGGTTCCTCAACCTCTTCCATCTTTGGGCATGTTTCAAAATGTCTAAGTGGAAATGCTCGAATCCCTACTGGCTGTGCAGAGGATCAGACTCAGGGCCTCCCACATGCAATGTAGTTGCTACAGTGCTGAGTTCAATCCCTGCCCCAAATGCCTGTTTTTCTTAATAAAGAGCAACCAGCTGAGCACAGAGGCACAGGCCTGTGATCCCAGCACTTGGGAGGCTGAGGTTGGTGGACCGCTGTGAGTTCAAGGTCAGCCTAGACTCCATTGTGAGTTCAAGGACAGTCTGGACTATGTAACAAGATCCATTTTTTTGTCTCAAAAAATTGAAAAGCAAAAAAGAAGAGGAAGGAAGGAAACAAACAAACAAACAAACAAACAAACAGAAAAGACCAACCAGAGAGGGAACACACCTGTAATCTCAGCACTTGAGAGGGAGACATAGGAGAATTGCCTCAACTTAGTGAAACCATGATTTAAAATACATATGAAGGGCTAGGGTTGTAGTTCATTGCCCTGGGCTCAATCCCCAGTAAAATATAATTAAAATACAATAAAATAAAGGCTGGAGAGGCATTTCACTGCAAACATCCTGGGTTCAATCCCAGTAACACCCGTCCAAAAAAATTTTTTCTTTTTTCCTTTTTATTTTTTTATGTATTTAGTACAGGGTCTACTCGGTCTCACCATGTAGATTGGACTCTTAGTGATCATCTGGTTTTCAGCCTCCCAAGGGCTGGGATTACAGGTGCATGCCACCATGCCGTCTTAAATCACCATCTCAGCATGCCCTGGGGGTGGGGCCAACATGGCACACAGGGGCTTGAACCGTGGCTGCTGCACTCTGCCTAAGCAGGTGCTCTAGTCCACTGAGCTATCTGGCTAGCCCTCTTTTATCCTTCTTATAGTTCTAAGAACTGAACCCAGGGCCTTTTCACTGATCTATATCCTCAGTGCTATGTTTTGTTTTGTTTTGTTTTTTAAATTTTGAGACAGTCATATTAATTTCCTAAATTGGGGGCTGGGAGATGGCTCAGTAGAATAAGTGCTTCCCTAGCAAACACAAGGGTCTGAGTTCAATCCCCGGTTCTGCCATAAATCAATAAATAAATAAAACCAAGGAATTTCCTAAGTTGCCCATGCTAGAAAGTATGATCCTCCTGCCTCAGCCTCCTGAAATGCTGAGATACTATTATACCTAGTTTGCTACATATATTTTACCAGAATTAAAAAACAAAAGAATAAGATCTAAAAATTGATAAGGTCTGTTCCCACATACACTGTAAAGTAAAAAAGCCAACTGCAGAGCATGTGTGTACTATTTATACATGAATGTCTGAATTTAAAAATAGAAATGGGGGTCAGCAAAATAGCTCAGTGAACTATGCACCCATCTTGGCAAAGCACAGGGACTAGGGTTCCATCCCCAGTCCTGCATGCCGTGCCAGCCCCAACACAGCCCGAGGCTCCCTGTGCCAGCAATGAGTCTGGGCGAAGTGGCACATGCCTGTAATCCCAGATCTGAGAAGGCTGAAAACAGGAGGATCACTATGAGTGAGAGTTGCATAGCAAGACCCTGTATCAAATAGGGTCTCAAAAAAGAAAAGGAAAGAAATGGACCACACTGCTATTTTAGAAACTATTTCTATTGGATGAATACAACTCAATATTCAGGGAGATGGAATCCAATATGATGTGGAGATAAAAGCCAGGCCTCACACATGCGCGGCAGCTGCTGTACCGTGAACTAACCCACAGCTCTTTCATTTTGGGATGTGATGGCACTAAGTTGCCTATGCTGAGCTGACACTTCAATCCTCCTGCCTCAGCCTCCCAAGTAGCTTCCTGTGTGTGTTTGTTTTACAACACAAGATCTCGCTATGTAGTTCAGGCTGGCCTTCACTTCACTTTGTAGCCTAGGCTGGCTATGAATTCACAACAATCCTCCTGCCTCAGCCTCCTGAGTGCTGGGATTACAGGCTTTGGCTACTGTATCTGACTACTTCCTGTGCTTTTATAGCCACAAAATGACTGGATGATACCCAAGCATTGTTTACTACAGGAATGGTGGTCACATGCTAGAGGGACAGAAGAATCAGTGGCAATAAAGGTAGGGAAGAGCAACATCTCTTCATGGGTTTTTTATACTTGGTCAATTTTTTCCTTTTTGTGGTACTGGAGATTGAATCCAGTGCCTCTGCACTGAGCCATATCCCCAGCCCTTCTTATTACAAGACAGGGTCTCACTAAATCACCCAGGAAGGATTTGAACAAGTGTGCAAGTTTTAGAAGCAGTGGACTGTGACTCCTTGTGTCCCAGAGCAGTTCCCAGCCCTGCACTGGAAGGGCTGCTTACCTGCCAGGAGCAGCGTATGGGTGTTCTTGTTGTCTGGAACTTTGTCTGACCTCTCACATGCGTGCATTCCCAAGAACTTCACGATGTTGCCCACGGCCTCTGACACACAAAACAGCAGAGTTCAGCCATGCAGCTTGTTTTTGTGGCACTGAAGACCAAATCCAGAGCCTATGTGGGCTGGGTACACACTCTACTTGAGCTCTATCCCCAGCTCCAAGCCCTATATTCTCTCCCCAGGTGCTGAGGGCCCGGGAAGTGGCCCAGCTCAGGCAGTAAGGGGAGGAGTACCTCCAGTAACCCAAAGGTCTAGAAGGAAGGTGTTGGAGACAGCCAAGCCCCTACCTTCCAACGTCTTGATAGTAGACAGCGTGAATGTCTCCTCCTTCTCGAACTCATCCCCTACCTCATCCCAGGCTGCTTCGAAGTTCACTTTCATGACCTTCTGAATGTGATCTGCTACACTGACCTCCAGGTCCTCCAGCTGGAGAAGGGGTTGAGTCAGACACCATTTCCAAAAGTGGAGCCCTCTGTGTGCACCTCACACCCCTGGGTGCTACCCCCAACCCTCCACTGTCTCCAACTGTGCATGCCTAGCACTGAGCTGTGACGGGCTTCAGGGACACAGCAATGTGCTGGGGCAGGCACCCTTGACATAACTGAAGGCTAGCAGTGCCCCTTCAACCCCAAATGCCCTGACCCCTAGAGTCAATCAACCCCTAGGGTCCTACTCATCCTACTTTCTAACAGTAGGACATGCCCTTCCTGAGCCACCAAGAGGCCAGACCTTGGGGACCGGGGGTCCAGCATTACACATGGTGATCAAGTCTGCTTTTTGTGGCTTTCATTCTGGGAAGGATAGGTATGGCTCCAGGGCAACAACCATTTCTTTTTATTGTTTTGGTTTTTTAAAACAAAATCTCACTATGTAGCCCAGGCTGGCCTTGAACTCATGGCAATCCCCCAGCCTCAATGTCTCCAGTGCTGGGATGACAGACAATGCACCATCATGTCCTGAAGTGGCCATTTGTTTCACCAGATCGTCCTTCCCCTGTAGTTGTAATCATTTGACCTGACACACTAGTACCCTAGTTCCATTTGTGATGAAACCCTGACGCTAGCCACACACACACACATATGCATGCACGCGCACGCGCACTACAGAATGATCGTGGCTATTGAAGATCCTGTCAGACATGCCCTCAAGAAGCCCTGAGGGTGGTTGTTTGGGGCCAGCATAAGCAAGACCCTGTTCCTGCAGCAGAAGGAAGCCAGGCGCAGCTCTGAAGGAATGAGGTCTGAGGAATTTTTGGAGCTCTGGGGTGGCCCCCTTAAATACAGCCCCAGGATGACACACAGTGAAAGTCAGCTGTGCTCCACAGTGGCTCCTCCTTGGCTAAGGAGCCCAGGTGGCCCCTGTTCCTGAACATCATGATCTGCATTGTAGCGGCACTGCACAGGGCCTGCACTCATGCCCCAGCAGCCTCCTTCCCAGAGACACCAGCAGCAGTGGCCTCTGCACCTGGAGAATGAGCACGGCAAAGCTCATTCAGGGGATGCAATGACTGCCCAGCAAACACATGGGTCTCATTTACCTAAAAAGCAGCACGAAACGGGAATTGAAGTCCAGCCAGGGAGATGGCTCAGTAGAATAAGCACTTGTCTGGGAATTGAAGTCCTGAAATCATGCTCACCTTCTGACTCAACAAGAATCTATCCTACAGCCAGGTGCAGTGGCACACAGATATAATCACAATATTGGAGAGACTGAAGCAGGAGGATTATTATGAGTTCAAGACCAGCCTGGTCTACAAAGTGAGCTTAAGGCCAGCCTGAACTGCATAGCAAAACCTTGTCTCAAAAAGACAAAAAAAAACCCACTCTGAAATGCAGATGAAAATATATACCCTACAAGTTTAGTGCAACTTTCTAAAAGGCACTGAGGTTTAGACGCTCAAAGGTCCAATGTTAAGGAGTGAAAGGTCAAGGCTGTTATGCTGTATACATCCCATGAGGTGTTTCAGTCACTACAAGTGGAAGGCGGGTGTGCCTGGAGAAAGACAGTTTCAGCTGGTTGCTATCGCCAGTGCTACACAGACAAGCATATCAGGTGCTCCTGAGCTATCTATAATGATAGGAAAACATACCCGTTTCAAGGGAAAACAGCAGGATCTGTACAGAATGACCTCAATTATGACACTTCCACCAGGCGTGGGGCTGCACACCTGCTATCCAGCACTCAGGTGCCTGAGGCAGAAGGGTCACTGTGAGTTCAAGCCCAGCTTGAGGTACAAAGCAAGTTCAAGGCCAGCCTGAACTGCATAGTTGAAACTCTTCTCAGACAAAAATAATAATAGTAGTAGTAATAATAGTGACAATGATAAGGGCCAGCCAAATAGCTCAGCAGAGAGGCCAGGAGTTTGATCCCCAGGCCTGCCATGCCAGCCCCACCCCCAGGGTGAGCTGAGATGGCAATTGAGACTGGGCAAGGTGGTGCGCACCTGTAATCCCAGCTCTTGGGAGGCTGTAAACAGGCGGATCACTAGAGTCCGATCTAGTAGTGAGACCCTGAACACCCAGTAGACCCCTCCCTAAAAAATTAAAGAAAGAAAGAAAAGAAAAAAGGACACCTAAGAACTACAGGCAATATTTCATTTCCCTATTTCTTTCTTTCTTTTTTTTTGTTTCTCTATTTCTTTATGCTTTGATTTTTATCATTTTCTACAGATGAGTATGTACTTTCACATGTTTAAAAAAATGTATCTTTTAATGTCTTTTTTCTTTCAGAACTAAGCACTGAACTCAGAACATTACCACTGAGTCACATTCCCAGGCCTTTTTGTGTATTTTGGGAGAAATTGTGCTAAGTTGCTAAATTTCCCAGTCTGGGAATGAACTTGAAATCCTGCTTCAGCCTCCAATGTTGGGATTACAGCCATGTGGCCCCATGCCTGGCTAACTAGAATGTTAAAGCTAAAACCAACAAGAAAAGAACTCAAGTCTGGCCAGCAGCTGCTACAGGGAGAGCTGCTCTGTGGCCCCTGATGCCTCTCCTTACCACGTACTCGTCCTCATAGCCCTCTTCATCTATCTCCCCTGTGGTGGGGTCGCAGTCCTTCACAGTGAACTTCATCATGCAGCTGAACGTGCAGGCCACTGTGGGAAGAGAGGCCAAGTGACCAGGCTGTCCCTGGACTGCCCTCTGGGCCTCTGCTGGGTGGGCAGTAGCTATGACAGGCCACCCAACCCTGGTAGGCAGGCCAGAGGCCACCGCTTGCAGGGCAAGGAAGAGAGAGACAAGATGGAGATGATACCAAATAGCGATGACCATGTCACAGCCAAGGCCACAGGGCAAGAAGCCAGCAGCATCCGTGGGGCACAGGGAATGGAACAAGTGTGTGCTGTGCCCATCTCTGAGACAGCATGGCACAATGAAAGGATGGTGCTTTGAGACTGGGCAGGCCTGGTTCTGAACTCAGGCCAGGCTCAAGGGCTTCAGCTTCCTCCCTAGGACCAGGGATGGCAGAATTTGCCTGAGGATGGAGTGAGGCACCCAGGAGACAAGTGCTCAGTCCCAACCTCTTCCCATAGCTTCTGGGGGCTGGGTGGCATCTGAGGGGCTCACCAGCTGTGGGGTCTTCCTTGGGCAGTGCCACCAGTGTGTAGCAGGTGCCAGGCTGGTTGTAAGGCAGGCTTCGGGCAGGCACATAGCAGAGCACCTCGTAGGCCTCAGTGGGCTCCAGGTACACAGTGACATTCTCCAGCATGCGGTCATTGAGAGTGTTTGTGCAGTCAAACTAGATGGGGCACAGGCCAGCTGAGACCCCACTTCCCACCCAGAGCCTCCTTTCCCCATCCAGGTACTGTCTCAAGCTCCCCATATCCCTCCTGTGTTCCCAGAAAGGTCCTTTGTCAGGAGGTTTGGGGAAAGTTGTTGCTGGAGACACACTCTGCTACCCACTCCAGAGGTGTCAGGAGATGCCAGCAGCGCAGGGGTGCCAGGACCCTGGAGAACTGAGTCCTGAGACCCCAGAAGCCATCCCACCCTGCTCACCTGGAACACCATGTGCTCAGTGAAGACGTGTTTGGTGCAGTGGACTACATACTCCGTCTCCAATTCAGTGAGGGCCACAGGCTCGGGTGAGGACTTGAAGAGGGGCCCCAGGCCTTGGAAGTCTGGCACTGCTGCCAACTGCTCTGAAACCCACAGTCAACATGTGCTTACCTTCTCCATTCCCAGGCCAATTTAAGAATACTTGGTTTTGTTTGTTTCTTTTGCATTACTGAGGACTGAATCTAGAACCTTTGTACTAAGCTATACTTCCAGTCCTTCATGTTTTATTTGTTTATTTTTGTACCAGTCCTATACTCAGGACTTGCCAGGCAGATGCTGTGCCACTGAGCTAAATCTCTGGCCCTTGTTTAGTTTTCTGAGACAGGGTCTTGCTGTGCAGTTCAGGCTGGCCTTCAGTTCACTATGTAGCCCAGGCTGGCCTTGAAGTCACAGCGATCCTCCTCTGTCAGACTCCCAATTGCTGGGACTACAGGTGTGCAACATCACAACTAGCTCTGCTGTCTCTTTAAAACAGCATCTCACTAGTTGTGCAGGCTGGACTTGAACTCGTAATTCTTTTGCCTTGCCTCCCTGAGTGCTGGGATTCCAGGTGGACATAGCCATATCTATGTGTGATGGTTTGTACACAAGTCCACAGCCAATTCTCAAGGTCTCCAGCCTACATGAAACACAGGAGGTGTGCACACTACCTGAACAGGTGTGTGTCTCACTCACATGCTCAAAGTGTACACACCCCAGCCCCCAACTCCCTCTCCTCCCTTCTGTCCTTGGAAGACATCAGAAGCAGAACCAGCAGAAGACCCCACTGTCCTGGGCCTAACCCTAGCTGGAGTTTCCTCACTTTTGGAGACATAATGAGGATTCTTGACAAGGAAGTGGGAACCAGGGAAAGGTCAGGAAGATGAGGTGCACACTGCTATAGCTACACTATCATCAAAGAACAAGTTGATTCCTCACATGGCCAGTCAGGACAAAGAGCTACCAGGTGGTCATGCATGCCTATAATACCAGCGCTCTGGAGGGTGAGGCAGGAGGAGCACTGTGAGTTCAATGTCATCCTGGATGACATATCAATACCTTATCACATTAAGGAAAGAACAGAAAGCTACCTATCTAGCTGGCTCATGAAGCAGGACTTCAGAATGAGCATGTTGCCAAAGAGCTAACTTGGAAAGGCCAGCAGTCTTTGGTGTAGCTGATGCTGGGACACCATGGCCAAGTGCTATGGCCACGGGCACCACCACAGGCCTGGGCTCTGAGCAGGCTGTTGCAGCCTCTGCCCATGATGCCGTGAACTGTGCTCTCCCCGCTCTATGGCCATGGGCCACCTGTGTTTAGCCTTGAGGCTTGTGGCACTGTGCAGGAGCAGCAGCCGGACATAGCGTGCCCCGTCATCTCAGGCCACTCCTGGGTGTGGAAGGTGCCATGTTAACAGCAGACACCACTCTGGAATGGGACGGAGAAAAGGGGTTCATGGACGACTGGCAGCACAGACAGGAAGGTGGCCACCGCGGTGGCCAACATGCAGTGTAGCCAGATGACAGGGAGAGCTTCAGCCCACAGAGCATCAGAGTGGGCGGGCCTCTACGCTGCATGACGAGAGCCTTTCTCAGGGCTGGGGCGCAGTGGTAGGTCACTCCGCCCTCCCCCAAGCCTCCTTGTCTGGTCCCTGTAGTTTTGTTTTAGTGCCAGGAATTGAACTCAGGACCTTGTTCTTAGTGGCACCAGGCAAGTGCTTGTGCCACTAAGCTATATTCCTGGCCTTTTGTTTTGGAATGGTGTATTACTACGGGAGCTCAAACCTGACAAATAACACCCTGCCCTCAACCTCATAGTAATCCTCCTGCCTCAGCCTCCTGAGTTTCTAAGAGACAGGAGTCTGCCACCATGGCCAGCTTAAAGTGCTCACTATTAAAGGCCTGACCCCACCCAGACCATGAGATGAGTATATTAGTCCTTTGAGAGTAAGTATCCCCATACTGACCCTGCTCGCTGGTTTGGGGCACCCTTACTCACCCTGGAAGATCTCCTGCCGGGTGGCTGCCACTTTCTCAGGCTGTTTGGTGGCTGTGATAGGGGTGCTTTCTGCAGAAGGAGACACACACAGTGACCAACAGCTTCAGGAACAGGCGGCAGGGGCACTGGCCTAGCACTGTTACTCACATATTATAAATTCCAAGTCCTGAGATTAGTAACTCTACCCACCCTTGGTGAAGCTCCAGGGTTGGCAGTCAGTGCCATCATGCAAAGACTCTGGCCTTACCTGGTCTCTGCTCAGCCATGGGTGTGGTAGCCAGGGGCACAGACTTGAGGTCAAAGGGCTTTTCTGATGGTTCAAGAGTATACTGCTGCAGAGCCCTCTCCAGCCCAGGGATGGACACAGTCAGACCTAGAAGCCAGCAGGAGAGGTCACCAGAGACTAGTACAACAGAAAGCACAAGGGTAAGAGCAGCCACTGTGGATGGGGAGTGGTCTGACCAAGAGCAAATCCATTAACCTTCGCAGCCTCTGCTTAGTGAATAAACACAAACACAGACACAGACTTATCAAAAAGTAAACTGGTATGAAGACAGAAGTTTTTATGAATGACAAGTGTCCCCACTTACTGAGCTGTTTCCACTTTCATGACCTGGCACTGCTCAAGGTCATCACAAAATCATGGGGTCACCAGACAAATTCCGTCATCTCTGTCTCAGATTCCTCTGGCCATAGAGAAGGCATAGGTCACAGATGCCACCAGACTCACCGTTTAGGATATAGCCAGCATTGAGTGCCTTCTGCTTTTGCTCTAAGACATTCAAGTAGAAGGTGGCTCGGTCTCTTACTTCGTTGTCATCATCCATCACACACCTGTAGCCAGGATATAAGAGGCTACTGACAGGGCCTGGCAGGGACAGCAGGAAGGATACTGCAGGGCACCACTGGGGGCCACAGGAGAGGGGAGTTGGTCTCCTGAAACTGTGCTCAGTCCCCAGAAATGGGAGATCAAACAAGTCTAGAATCCAGGCATCAGAATATACAAGAGTGGGGGTGCACAGCTGTAATCCTAGCACTCAGGAGGCTGATACAGGAGGATCAGTGTAAGTTCGAGACTAGCCTGAGCTACAAACTGAGCTTAAGGCCAGCCTGAACTGCATAGCAAGACCCCACCTCAAAAACATAAAAATGAATAAATAAAAGGATAAAAGGCAGACTCCTTACATACAACAGGACCGATCAGAGAGGATGGCTATAAAAGGTACAGTTTGTTTTGTGGTGGAACCAGGGATTGAACTTTGGCCCTCGCACTTGCAAGGCAAGCGCTTATTTTACTGAGTTATCTCCCCGGCCCCTAAAACACAGAGCTTCTTTTTGGCATGAAGGAAATGTTTAAATTTATTTATTTTAAATTTGGGATCTAGTGATATAGTTCAATAGTACAGCACCTGCTTGCCAAATGTGAGGTCATGAGTTCAATTCCCAGTACGAAATAAATAATTTTGTATGTTTGCTTGTTTTTTGTTTTTTTTTTTTTTTCAGACAAGGTCTCACTATGTGGCCTAGGCTGTTCTTGAGCTTGTTTTGATCCTCTTGCCTCAGCCTCAAGAATGCTGGGATTATTGGTGTCCTCCACCATGCTCGCCCAATATAACTATTTTTAAAAATGGAATACTCCAGTTACAAATAGTCACTGTAAGTGACAGGATTTGTACACTGCTTTTCTAATTTATTATTTTTTTCATACAATCAACAGCTGTGTATACTTTCTCCCCTCCTGATTGAAAGACATAGCAAAACTTCCTGGCTGAGGGAATGCTGTCCCCCAAGCCAGGTGCAGACGCACCTCTTCAGCAGCACCAGGATGCTGGGCAGCATCTCTTCATTCTGGGCTCCAAATTTGGCCAGAGCACTCACGGCACCTGCGCAGAAAGCAAAGGTGGTTCTGCAGTGCTCAGGGCGCCATACCAAGCCAGCCCTGGAGCCACTGGCACCAGTACCACGTTTACTTCACAGGGCAGGAGCCAATGCTGCCAGCAGCTCCCAAGTTCCACCCAAGAAGCCACTTCTACACTGTTGTGACAAGGCTGAGGAGCTGTCCACATCAGGCTTCTCCACTTCCATTCACAACCAAATGAGGAAACAACCATTGCTTAATGTGTATCAAATGCTGAAAGGAAAAATTCTGCCCAATAGGGTGGCATAAAAGGAAAAGAAAAAATTATAAAGAAAAATGAGGTAAGAATAGGCTGGTTGGGGCCAGGGAAATGGCTCGGTAGAATAAGCACTTGCCTGCAAGCACAAGGGCCTGAGTTCAAAACCCTGGTTCCACCAAAAAAAAAAAAAAAAAAAAAAAAAAAGGCTGGTTGCAAACAGTGTGATGGCACACACTTGTAATCCCAGCACTTAGGAGGCTAAGATGGGAGATAAAGCCAGCCTGAATTACACAGTGAGACCCTGTTTTCTTTTTTTTTTTTCCTTCCTCTTCCTTTTTTTTTTTTTTTGTATTTTTAGGGAAGGCTCTACAAGGTGTTCAGGGTCTCACTACTAGATCGGACTCGAAGTGATTTGACTGTTTACAGCCTCCCAAGATCTGGGATTACAGGTGTGTAAGGTGGTGTATGCGCCACCTCGCCCAGTCTCAACTGCCATCTCAGCATGCCCCTGGGGCAGGGCCAGCACAGCAGGTCCGGGGATGGAACCCCTGGCCTCTGTTTCTGCTTGTAGGTACTTTAATCTGCTGAGCTATTTGACTGGCCCTTTTTTCTTTTCTTTCTTTTGTGGCTGGCTCAACCAGCCCTAGGGCTGGAGCTAGCAGGGCATGTGGTGCTGGGGATCAAACCTCAGTCCCTGTGCTTTGCCTAGGCTGGTGCTTTAGACCGCTAAGCTATCTTGCCAGCCCCTAGACCCTGTTTTTTTTTTTTTTGTTTGTTTTTTGGTTTTTTAAGTCAAGCAGGGCATGATGGTGCACTCGAGAGGCTGAGGAAGGTGATCCTAAACTTGAGCCCAGACTTGGCTACATAGCAAGATCCTGCCTCAAAAGAATAAAATGATACTTCAAAGAGTCAACAGTTTACACAGGTTACATCCCTACCATTTAACTAGATGACATCTAAAGTTCTTTCCACAATGATATAAAATTATTTCATAAGGTACAAGGGGCCAGGAGTCCTGTCCTCCTGGCCCTGACGCACCTGCACGGACCTCCTCGTGCTCCAGCACCACGCGATTGTAGATGAAGCGGATGTACTTAGAGGGGTTGTTGGTCTTGGGCCCCTCCTGGCCCAGAAGATGCAGGATGCGTGTGGCCAGCACTGTGAATTCACAGTCCTCAATGAACTCACATAGGTGAGACAGCCCCGTCTCCTTGCTCTCAGAGTTCTCCTCGATGATACTGATGATGCAGTCCACGATGGCACGCTTGTACTCAAAGCCACCCTGCAGGGAGGATGGAGCTAAGCCTGGAGCTGAAGCCTGGCCAGACTTGGGACCAGGGACATGAGGCCACAATGGAGCCTCAAGGCTCCAGCTCACTGGGTCTCAGCATCTGCCCTGGGTGCAGAGGGAGCTCTTCTGTTGCCAATAGGAATTTAATGGGAACATTTCAGAACTGTTTTTCTTCTTGAGATGAGATATAGGCAGAATGGGCTACATCAAAGAATCAGACACAAAATCATTACTGACCCATCAGTTCTACTTCCACTGTGAGCCCTGACCAGCTGAGAGCAGAGTCAAACAGGTACGGATCGTAACAACTCAAATGTGAAAGCATCCTAAGTGCCCTAGTGTCCTATACTGTGACTCCACCC
This sequence comes from Octodon degus, assembly GCF_000260255.1. Classification (NCBI taxonomy): domain Eukaryota; kingdom Metazoa; phylum Chordata; class Mammalia; order Rodentia; family Octodontidae; genus Octodon; species Octodon degus. The sequence continues at coordinate 67,198 of NW_004524809.1, forward strand.
ACCAGGCCTTAAGAAGAAAGGGCATTCCGACACAGGCTGTAATCTGGAGAAACCTCAAGGGCATGATGCAACATGAACTAAAACAAGCAGAAAGAGACCAACCAGTCCTGCCCAATGCCACTCAGACAGGGCACCTGGACAAGTCAATCAGAGACAGAAAATGGAATGGTGACTCGGCCTGGCAAGAGGACACACAGCTAGTTTACCAGGGACAAAACTTCTGCTAAAAATGTCAAAGTCACAAGATAGATGGTAGTGAGGGTTGTACACTATGCTATGCACTTTAATGAGAAGTGGCAAGTGAGAGGCCAGAAGCACTAGGCATATAACCGAGGAACAGAAAGTGCTTTATGTCAACAAAGAGTGCCATCCTAAGAGAAAGTCCCTCCTGAACAGGATGTCACCAGACTGTTACCAAGGAAAAATCTAAATAAATCCCTAGATTTGATTTTTTTTCCATTATTTCTTTTCAGATGGGATCTCTATATAATTCAGGCTGGCCTTGAACTCACAATGTAGCCCAGGCTGGCCTCAGACTTGGAGTGATTCTCCTGCCTCAGCTTTCCAAGTGCTGGGATTACAGGCATTTGGCACCATGCCTGGCTTGCATAATCATAATTGACTTTAGAAAACCATGACTTTTGGAAGTCTCAGAGCTGACAGATGTTACTGGGCTCTAGCAGCTTTGTTACAGAAGACGCCTGTGCTCGGAGGCTGGGAAGACAGCTCAGTGGACTGAGTGCTTGCCAAAATGTTTGATATTTAGACAGATAGAGTAAACCGAACTGCATATATTGCAGGTTAATAATTAGCTTCTCTTCTGGAGGGCTAACAACCTAAGTTAGCAGTTCAAAATTGACGAAAAGGAAGGGCTGCAAGGTCAGCCGATATTTTGGCCCTAGCCTTTCAAAGTCAGTGAAGACTCGGGACATAGGAGAACCTGTACTGTAACAACATGTAACTCAGTTGTGCTCCAAATTTTCTGATCAAGAAGATTATGGAACCACAGAGGAATGTGTTCGATGATGTATAGTGTACCTGGGGAGAGTCACATGGAGAGAAAAAACATTTTCTCAGACCTTCACAGAGAGAAAATTGGTCAAGCAATGGCCGTGACTCATCCACATGTCTGACACTTACAAAAGGATGTACAAAAGGGTGGTACAGGGCTACAGGATAAATCCTGAGAGTACTTGGCTGACCTTATCAGATACAAAAGTTACATTTCTTGGGACCGGGGAAATGGCTCAGTAGAATAAGTGCTTCCCTGGCAAGTGCAAAGGCCTGAGTTCAATTCCCGGTTCCACAAAAAAAAAAAAAAAAAAAGAAAGTTACATTTCTTGTTATATAGGTCTTGTTATATCTTGGTCTTAACCATCCAGGAGAAAAGTATAAAAAACAAGGTATATAAAGTAAAGCCATATTAATACAATGAGTTGAAAAGGCTCAAGTCAATAACTTCTGAGGATAACTCACTAATATTGTAGACTGCTAGACAGTGTTAGATTGTTTAGTTGAATTCAAACACCTATAGTATTTAGATGCCAATAGAATATTCACCTCTGACAGACAATAAAAAAATGATACAAAGGAATGATCATTTTGTATTTATATATACAAAACAGGATAAATTTACAGCTACTTTCGCTTAATTCAAAAGAAGAAAGAGGTGTACTAAAAGCGTTTTGACAGAATATCCTGTCTGCTTCTTGTACTATGGATAACCACTAAGAAGATAACAATGTACAATGTATTGATTATCAAAACTATCCTCTTAATCAGCTGTGAAACTGTCTCATTCATATTTATTTCTCAATAAAAAAAAAAAAAAAACATGACTTTTGGAAGTCTCAGAGCTGATAGATGTTACTGGGCTCTAGTAGCTTTGTTACAGAGGACACTTGTGCTCGGAGGCTGGGAAGATAGCTCAGTGGACTAAGTGCTTGCCTGACAAATGCAAGGTCCTAAGTTTAATCCCTGGTACCGCAAAAAAAAAAAAAAAAGAAACCTGTACTCAAACCACCTAATGTGTACATTTATTTTGGGTTTTGGTTTTTGAGACAGGGTCTTACTATGTAGTTCAGGCTGGCCTTGAACCCACTATGCAGTCCAGGATGGCCTTGAACTCGTGGTGATCTTCCTGCCTCAGCCTCCCAAGTGCTGGGACAGAATATATGTTCAGAACTGAGCAATACCACCTGCCTCACAAAGTGTACTGTTTTAAACATTTTAAATTAGGAGCAGATATTTAAAACTCAGGAACATGTAAGGCTGGGAGGGTCACAGGACTGTACACTGTGTACCATCTCTAAGGAGCTAGGTCCAGGACCTGAGGGCTCACAAAGCATCAGTGCCACTGTTCTCCTGGTGTCCATGTACACCCCAGACACCCAGGACAATGTCTCTTCTAGTGCTGGATCCTTGACTCTCTGGGGCAAGGCAGAGGGCACCAGTTATCTGAGGACCAAATCTACTCTGTGACAATTTGCTTCTGCTCCTGAGAAATGAGCTGAGACACTAACAAGTGCAGTCACTAATCCATGTGAGGAACAAACCCAGCACCACTGTCACATTATTAATGCCAGTTTCACAAGAAATCACCCGGGGAGCTCCTGGAACACCCCAGATATTTCTACACTTGACTCCACCAGCAGAGAACATGTGTTTACTCATCTCAGGCATAAGCATTACCTCAAGCCAGTGAGTCATAGTGTCATTATGATGATTACACTTATATCACCCATGCATAGTGTTTAAAGGGCCTCAGGCGTCAGGAAAACAGCTGGTTAATGGGTTGTCCAGGCACACCCACAGAGAGGAGCTCTAACCCCACAAAGAGCTTGCCACCAGCAGCCAGGCTGCCCCTGCCCCTTTAGAACAGTGGCAGGTCCCGGCTGGCTCTAGCCTTACCTCCTCCCGCAGCATGGTGAACAGGAAGTTCATAAGGACAGCATGTTTTCGAGGATATTTCTGACACAGGGCACTGATAGCCTGGACAACCACCACCTGCATCAGACAGAGAGGCATGAGAGGTGGCCCCAGGGCTCATTTCTGAGTGCCAATGAAGTGTTGAAATGTCCTCCACTACATTGGCAGGGCCCGGGTCTGGGTGTGATACCAGAGTAGGGAGAAGGGACTGCACAGGCATACGGGGACCCTGTGATTCCCCAGTCACCAGGCAGGTGGCTCACATGGGAGCCCTCACCAGCAACCTCAACTGTGTTTCTAGATTTTCTCTGTGGCATCACCCATGCCTGAAATCATCTGGCTCACCTGTTTGGTTTCTCTTTTATTTTTTTTAATTTTTGACACAGGGTTTCACTGTATAGTCCAGGTTGACCTTGAACTCCCTATATAGCCAAGCCAGTCCTCAACTTATGGCAGTTCTCTTGCCTCAGTCTCCCGAGTGCCAGGTTTCAAGCATACATCACCAGTCCCAGCTCAAATTCACTCAATTGTTTACTTGATGGCTTATCCATTGCACAGAAAAGCTCTTTTCAATACTTAAGTGGGGGCAGGTATATAGCTCAACAGCATAAGCACCTGCCTGGTAAGCACAAGGTCCCAAGTATGATCTCCAGTACCAAAGTAAAAACCTGAGTGGGGAAGAGCCTTGCTGTGTTTTTCAGGCTGGCCTCCAACTCACTTATGTAGCTCAGGCTGACCTCACACTCGGGGGTTCTCCTACCTGAGCCTCCTAGTGCTAGGACTACATGCCCAGAAAAAGGATGAGAGAAGATGCTTGTCCTGTTCACTGTTATGTTCCCTTCTCCTAAAACTCCTAATACAGTGGATAGCAAGTGGTTAATAAATACTTGAAGTGGAGGAGGGCAGGTGACAGGGTTGTGCTTGTTCTCAGGACTGAGGATCCACAAGGTGACACCCCTGCCCAGGGTCCCCCAGCAACACTAGGTGCAGAGCCCTCCTGGCCCAGCGCAGTACCTTGAACTCATCAGAGATCTCCGACATGAAGGATGAGATCTGCTTCATGAGACGGTCAATGCTGCTCTCGCTGCCTGTCTTGAGCAGTGTGGTGATGGCCAGTGTGGCAATGCTGCGATTTGAGTCTGTAACCAGGTTCTCCAGGTCCAGGTTACAGGCGGTCACAGCAGATGGGTGCTTCATGGCCACCTGGTTGGAGGATGACAGGGACAAAGAAGGCAGGATACATCTGGCACTTCCTGGGCAGGACTTGGTCTGGTGCCATTGTCCCAAGGCTCACAGGGACCAGGTCTGCCTAAGTCCACACTCCTACCTTATTGAGAGTGCGGACGGCAGCATAGCGGAGCGCAGCCTTGGGAGAACTGCAGAAGAGTTGGAGCACTGCAGGGACACAGGAGACTGATGTCAGGGAGTATAGAGCACAGTCAAGGTGGATCACACTCTGTGGTCCACGTCAAACCATGGCTCAGCTCCCCCTTCTCTGTCCAGCACCTCCTCACACACCAGCCCACATTGCCAGCATAGCCCAGGGGTCCCAGGTATGAACACCAGTTGTGGCTCCCAAGCCCCACGCCAGGAACCAGGAGCAGTAGTTGCCAGTCCTGTGTTGCTGATTCCTCACATCAGAGGGGACAGCAGTGACTACCATCTTCCTTTCCAGAGAAAGAAGCTGAAGCAGGAAAGGTAAAGCAGCTGAAGTGCCCTGAGGTTGGCAGACAACTGGTGGTAGTGTGGGATTAGAACCCAGGACTGGCCACATCTGCAGCTAGGCATCTGACCACCGGGAAATGAAGCTCCACTTCTCTCCCATAGTATCCATAGGAAGCATCATGGTTTCCCCATGGTGCTGGGAATAGAAGAACAAAGTCTTCTCTTAAGCCACCAGTTTAGCTGGGAATGGTAGCATTCACCTATAATCCTAGTTACTTGGGAGGCTAAAGCAGGAGGACTGCAAGTTTGAACCTAGACTTAGATGGACCACTTAGGAAAACCATGTCTCAAATTTTGAAACATAAATAAAAAGAGACTAGAGATATAACTCAGTGATACAGCAACTCTCAGATTCCCAGCACAGCAAAATAAAAAATAAACCTAAGCATGGTAGCTCATGCCTGCAAACTCAGCTCCAGAAAACTAAGGTAGGAAGATCCTAAATTCCAGCCTGGCGTAGGTCATTCATTTAGCAAGACCTTGTCTCAAACAAAAAAGGGTTAGGGCTGACAAGATAGCTCAGTGTACTAAGCCCCTGCTTTCTCAAGTGGAGGAGCCAGGGTTTGGTCCCTGGTTTCACAAGCAGTGCCAGCCCCACCCGGAGGTTGCACTGAGCTGGCATGACATGTGTGCCTATAATCCCAGTGCTGGGGAGGCTGAAAACAGGAGACTCACCACAAGTACAAGCTGTGCAGTGAGACTCTATACCTAAGACATAAATAAAAAATGGAAAAAAAAGGGGGGGGGCTGGTAGTGTAATGTAAAGGCCCTGAGTTCAACATCCAGTATGGCTAAATAAATATACAAAGGACCAGTTTATTTTCCACCTCTAGGAATGCTACCCCAAGGAGCAAATCTCGCTCTGCCCTGCTCCAAGGAAGCTCAGAGCCAAATCTTGCACTCAACCATTGTAGCAACCTGGACTACTATTTTCTGGAATATCTACATCCTTTTATTCATTACTATGCTTCAATTCTCTTGTATTTTTTAAATTTGTCTTTTTTACTTAAAATAGAACCACCTTTCATTTTGAAAGTTCTACTTTATGGTTCTGTTACCCTAGATACACAGAGGACACAGTAAGAATGAATGCCCACACAGACCACTGAACATGTTTGTCTATTCCCTCTTTATTCACAGGGGACAGGGAGAATTCTCCCTCAAATGTGAAGTCCATCTCTGCATAACAAGGTTTGCACCACTACTATGGGATCAGAAAAACATGGGGGTCCAACTGAGTGTGGTAGTACATGCCTGTAACCCTAGCACTAAAGAGGCTAAGGCCAAAAGATCACCTTAAGTTCAAGGTCAGCCAGGACTACAATGAGACCCTATCTGTCCCATCCCCCTCCCCGCAAAAAATGAGGGTGTGTCCAATCTTATATTTATTTATTTAGAGACAGGGCCTCGCTGCATATCCAGGCTGATCATAAACTCATTATGGAGTCCAGGTGGGAACTGAACTTATGACACTCTTCCTGCTTCAGCCTTCTGGGTGCTAGGATGACAGGCATGCACAGCCATAGCCAGCTCTTTTAATGAGACAGTCTCACTACATGGCTCAGGCTAGTCTCAAACTCACAAAGATCCCTCTTTCTTAGCCTCCAGTTTAGGGATGAGGTGCTTTACCACACTTGGCTCCAATCAGCTCGAAGAACTGAAAATCTAACTCTCCAGTCACAGGTCCTAGCTCGAGCTATCTCCCCTTTCCTGCCCTCAGAATCCAGTCGCACACCCTAAATGGCCTCTCCTGCTCCACCCTCTCTGCATACGCAGTGAGCATTTACACCAACCTGAGCAGCTCTCCTGCATTGCCCACACTCATCCCTCCCCTGACACAGGGGCCTGTAATCATACTTGCCTGACCCATGCGGGCCAGAACAGCAAGCAGCCACAAACACTCATGTCCTCTATGTCTGCCATGGAGCCAGGCACTATGCTACACCATCTGCAGACCTTGACACTGGGCAATAGCTGTGACTGTCACACATACTACAGAAGAAAGCGAGGCCTGGAGACTGGAGATGGCTGGTCTCCCATCTAAAGAGCAGAGCCAGGACTTGTACCCAGCTATCCGGCTCCAGGATAGGCTCGGAACCACCCCTGTTCTGCTATCCGCTTCACCTAGGACAGCTCAGTTCTGCTCTGAGCCTTCCTTAAAGTACTGGGGATTGAACTCAGAGCCTCCATACTGATCTACATGTCCAAGCCCCATTTATTTATTTATTTATTTATTTTATTTTGAGACAGGCCTTGCAGACTTGCTAAATTGCCTAGGCTGGGCTCTAACTTGCAACCCTCCTACCTCAGCCTCCCATAGTGCTTCAATTATAGGAACATGACTCCATGTTTGGCTCACCTTGGCTCTTCGGTGTTAAGATAAATTTATAAATAGCCCACCCCTAGGGGCCAGGGAGATGGCTCAGTGGACTAAGCGCTTCCCTGGCAAGCACAAAGGCCTGAGTTCAATCCCTGGTTCCGCAAAAAAAAAAAAAGCCCACCCCAAAAAATAACACCTCAGGCCCCCACACAGTACCCAGCCAAGAGCAAGCACCAAAAAGGTTCTGACTCCTTAATATCCCAGGGACATGGGACCAGCGAGATAGCTCAGTGGACTAAGTACAGGAGCACTGCCTCCAGGGCATGCTAAGTCAGCAACCGAGTATGGGCGTGGTGGTGGTGCACACCTATAATCCCAGCGGGGGGG
>NW_004524809.1:74657-99657 GCF_000260255.1 Octodon degus
AAATATCCCAGGGACATTGGTTCCCCCTCTCCCATTTCTGGCCTCAGGTTGCTTCCTAAGTGACAGATGGAGCACTCACAGACCTGACACTGCTGGAGCCAGCTCTTTGGCACTGCAGCCTGGCAGATTGACGATGGCTGAAGCAGCTTCATACACCACCATTTCATGTTTGTTTCGCAAGCAGCTCTCAATGAAGTCAAACAGTGGACTGTCGCGGCTGTAAGAGACCCACAGGTAGCAAGAATCCGGGGACAGAATGTGCTATAATTCTAGCACTACGGAGGCTGAGGCAGGGGGATCATTTTGAGTTCAAGACCAGCCTGGACTACAAAGTGAGCTTAAGGCCAGCCAAGACAAAAAAAAAAAGCTGGAGACAGCTCAGTACAACAGGACCAAGGCAGGCTCTGATGGGAGGATGCATGATGCTCACCTGCCGTCCTCCTCTTCTAGTTGCTTGCTGGCCACTCGGATCATCATGCAGTAGGCGAAGGGTGACTTCAGGCCATGCCGGGTGAACTTGCTGATCATCTTGTTGACAGCCAGGCGGTCGTTCTTTCGCACATGGTACAGGAGCCCCAGTGCATGGTACTGGAGGACAGCAACAGCAGGGGACACTGGCTGTATGGCCCTGCAGAGGTCACTATGTGTCTGTCAAGCTTCAGCCTTCTGAGATGGGGGTTTTCACTATATAGCTCAGGCTGGCCTCAAATTCATAGCAATCCTCCTGCCTCAGCCTTCCAAGTGCTGGGATTACATTCATGTACCACCATATCACACCTGTTATATTTTTTTTTTTTATGTGTGTGGTATAGAGGACTGAGCCCAAGGCCTTTCTACTGAGCTACTGCCACATTCACTTTTTAACTTTTTTTTAAATAGCATCTTGCTAAGTCACTAAGTAACCTAGGTTAGGCTGGAACTTGTGTTCTTCCTGCCTCTGCCTCCTAGAATGCTGGTATTATGGGCATGTACCACCACCCTGTCTCCGCCTGAGTGTTTTCAGTATCTCTGCCCTTGTACCTTACCTGAACCATGATGTTATCGCTGGATGCTGCCTCCTGAGCCTCATTCACCCAGCGCTTGACCATGTCAAAGCTACACTTCAGCAGGTGCTGCAGGTACAGGGCAGGTGAGGGTCAGCCAGGACAGCCACTTGTTGCCCACCCTGGGCAGGGCTCCCAGGCTTCTTCCAGATGTAGTCCATAGCCTCAACATCCCCAGCTCTCACCTTTCACTAAAACCCAACTCCAATACCCTGTCATCCCACAGGTGATTCAAGGTCATGCACCATGGCCCTGCCGAACAACCCAGGGTCTCTTCATAGGAGATGGGTAGGACACTCAGACATGGTATACAGAACTATTCCTCCACCCCCACTGGAAAAGGACTAATATTTTCTCCTGTTTTCCTTCTATCCCACAGGGCCCAGCCGCATCTACATACCAGGGAAGACACCAAGGCAGAACTAGAGACACTGGGCACCTTGTCCACAATAGCCTGCTTCATGTAGCGCTCAATGGCCTGCAGCATGGTACTCTGCGGGGACAGAAGTAGAGAAGTGGGGACCCTCAGGAGTACAGTTATAGGGTATAGAGGAGGAATATGAGTAAGACAACAATTGAGGTGTTCTTGCACACCCCAGCCCAGGCAACAGGGAACAGCTGAAAGTGTGTGCAGAATGCAGGAAGGCATGGACTCACGTCAGTGATCTGGCACAGGGCACGCACAGCCGGGCCCCTATAGTTGTCCTCTTTCCCAGTCATGTCTTTTGTCAGGCTGCAGGGGACATGGAATGTCATTGACATGCAGGGTGCTGACACCAGCCCAGTCCTCTCCAGCTCCCCTGCTGCCACACCTGCCTAGGGTACTACACAAGTCTCTTAGCTCATGCTGAACCCATTCCTTCTACCAAGCCAAAAGGCAGTGGGACATGTGGTGCATACCTATAATCCCAGCATTAGGGGAGCTGAGGCAAGAGGATCACCGTGAGTGAAATCACCAGTCTAGGCCAGCCTGAACTACATGGTGAGACCATGTCTCAAAAAAACTAAACAAAAAAGGGGCCAGGGATTTAGCTCAGTGGCACAGCACCTGCCTGGCAAGCATGAAGTCCTGAGTTGGATTCCCAGCACCAAAAAAAAAAAAAAAAAAAAAAACTAAACAAAACAAGTCCTAAGCTGTCTCAGATGACTGAGAATCACAGAAATAAGGATTTGTCCCTAAGTCAAGGCCAGGCAAGTCAAAGGGAAACAGACCACTTTGGAGGCTGTGCTTTTACAAACTACAGGATGAGGGACAGTAGAGGAAAGGGCATCTGGCCCTATGCCAACCAAAAGCCTCTTCATCTGTAAAAAATCACCAAAGGGTGTGTCAACAGACCCCATGGAAGAGCCTCCCATTGCACCCTAGAATCACCTGCTGGTAACGATGATGACATCCTCTGCAATGCAAGACATCTCCTTGATGGTCAAGTAGCACATTCGCCGTAGTGTGGGCTAGGAAAGACATGGGAAAAGGCCTATCAGTCTGCTCAGTGAGGACACCAGAACCAGAAGAAATCACCAGTCTAGGCAAAGGCAGCCCATATCTTTCTGAAGGGAAAGCTGATTCAGGGACACTTACGTCATTGGACTGAAAAAGTTTGGTCATGGCAAAGAAGGCCTCCGTTGCTTCAGTGGTCCCCAGGTGCTCCCCCTGTGGTGATCAAGAAAGAAACAGCCTGGGACACAGGACTCAGGTCCCACACAGCTCCGCCAAAGGCAAAGGCAGTGAGTCAAAGAAGGATGCATAGGAGACCCAGAGCTACAATGTAAGAGAGGCTATCAAACAGTCCAAAGGTGCACCCTTCTCAACAGTCCCCAGCAACCTTCCCCTTGCCCACTTACCTGGTTTATGAGGTAAAGAATCTTGGTGAGGATGTGGGCACATTTCCGAGGGTTGATGGGAGTTTCATTAAAGACACGGGCCTAAGAAAAAGTCATTGAGGGTATTAGCTGTGAGCCCAGTTCATTTGCCTTCCACTGAATTCCCTCTGGTACTTCAAGGTCTGAGAAGTCACAGAAGAAACATATACACCAGTCTATGCAAGATTATCTCACAAGGAAAGAGTTTGTTTTTAAATAATCTATTAAGAGTTCCTAAAAATCCCCCCTAACTTTTAGAGATGTGCTGACCTACTGACTAGCAAATGCTTGGCAAATATTTTTAAGTGGAAAGAGAAATGAAGAAAAGAAATCTGAGGGGCTGGTGAGATGGCTCAGTGGTCTAATGCACCTACTTAGAACAAGCTTAGCAAAAAGCACATGGACCGCGGTTCAATCCCCCAGCACCACATGCCAGCCAGCCCCACCCCCTGGTGGGCTGAGCTGGACACACACACACACACACACACACACATAAATTTAAAAAAAAAATTAAAAAAAAAGAAAAAGAAAAGAAATCTGAGCTTTACAAGGGCTGGCCAGATAGCTCAGCGTACTCAAGTGCCTGCTGAGGCAGAGCATCGCAGCCAGAGTTCCATCCCCTGAGTGCCATACCAGACCCGCCCCCAGGGTGATCCACTGGGTGTGGTGGCGCCTGCCTGTAATCCCAGCACTTGGGAGGCTGAAAACAGGAGGATCACTAGGAGTCCAATCTACATAGTGGGACCCTGTACCAAATACATTAAAAAAAAAAAAGCCTAAGCTTTACAAACTCTACAAAAACCAAGTTTTTCGGCACAGGCTTTCTTTGCAGTCACTCTGAAAATCAGCACTCTGAAGGAGTCAGTATTCTGGCTGTACTGTTGGTGAACATTCATGACGAGGACGGAGGCACATGTAACACTGACCTCCTGGAGTACTGAACTTTTCTCCAGGTGCTGGAATGGGTTGGAGCCTCCACCTACAGTCAAAGAGAACAAAGGAAACCAGTTTCAGAGAGCGATCCTGAGCTTTAAAACTCCTAGACACATTAAAGAGAAAGCTTGGGGCCAGGGAGATGACTCATTGGAATAAGTGCTTCCCTGGCAAGCGCAAGGGTCTGAGTTCAATTCCCGGTTCCACCAAAAATAAAGAGAAAGCTGTCCCAGCTCTCTACCCTGGACTCCTCCAGAATGGCACTTGAGGCTCTACAGTCTGACTATAGATCCTACCACGATTTTTCCACTCTGCCCCAACCCCCAGAAGCCCTGACAGTCCTCTGTGCCACCTCCTGCAGTCATTCATGAATCTGTACTTAACTAAATCCCTAGGTGCAAAAAAACAAAAACAAAACAAACAAACAAAAAAAAACAACCTGTGACCAAATTTCCCTCACTGCAGGCACCCATTTGTAACCAATTATGTGCGTGACTACCCACGTGATGTCAGTTTCCTGCATTCCATGACCATTCTAATACTGTAAACCTCTTGTCCTACCACAGGATCAGGACGCCTACAGAGCCTGGCATGCAGCAGGCGCTTAATCTGTTTTCGGATCCAATGAATGAAGAGCCCACGCTTGTCACCTACAGCACCAGTTAAGCCCCTATGCAGCCAGCACCAACGCAGGCCAAGCAAATACCAAAAAGTTGGACAGAAACGGCACAAGGTGCATCCGGCCCGGCCCCCTCCTTTGACAGACGGGGGAAACCGTGGCCCACACAGGATCATGACGGGCACAAAGTCGGTCAAGCAGTACGTCCCGGCTGAAGCTCACATGTGGGAGGAGGCGGGGATCTCCTGTTAGGCAGATTGAGACCCGAGCCTCTGCGTGTCACTGGGCTTCGGAGCTAGCGCCAGGACAAAGGCCGCGAGGGAGGGCTCCCACGGAAGGCTAGAGAACCTGCGCTACAGGCCGGCCTCCCCCAGTCCTTCCGGACCCCTCACCCGACTCCTCGTCCTTCTTGTCGAATTTCTTCAACATCCTGACGCCAGTCGGGGCGCAAGCAGCGGCGCTAGGAGGTATCGACGCGGTGCACTACGACTCCCCGGCCCGCGTCCCACCCGGACCACTTCCGGGCTCCGGCGGCCACGTCGCCCTGCGCTCTGCGCCTGCGCGCCCCGCGCCCCGCGCCTGCGCACACCGCGCCGCCGCCGCCGCGTCCCGTTAACTCTGTCCACGCCGCCGCGGCGACGGGGTGGGGGTGGGCGTGGGGGTGGGGGCCCCGCGGCCCGCGGGGTAGAGGCTTGAAGACCCCACAGTGACCCAGGCCTATTTTCAGTCCTTACGCAGACCTGATGTAAGGGCTTTCGGACATGAGGGATGCAGCGCCCCGACCCACAGGGGATACCCAGTTAACGTCACCTGTCGTTACTGTCACATCCAGGAGGCCTTCTTGACAGCGCCTCACTCGAGCCTGACGTTTTTACTCTGTTTCTTCTACTGTCTTTCGCTGTCTGCCAGGGATAATATTGGTGGGTAATAGTGGCTTCGTGGGTGTATGAGTGAACAAATGCAGGACATTGCTGAACTAATTCGTTTCTGCCCAACCCTGGTCACGCCTGCTCCTGGCGCACGTCGCTTCGTATTTATCAACGTCCAAGGAGCTTCCCGAAGGAAAGGCTGGGCCTGGGGCTGCAGTGTCGCCTGGCGCTGGGGCCAGCGGGCCACCACAGGAGAATGCCGCGTCGCCCCAGCTTGACCGCCCGGGGACCCACGCGGGACCGCGGAGGCTGAGGTGAGCACGGGCGGCGCGGCCCGAGGCGGGATGGCCAGGCGCCGCGACGCGCGACGGTAGGTTGCTTGGAGAGGGGCCAGTTCCCAAACCTGGCGAGCCGGGTGCGGAGAGGCAGGGCTGGGCCAGGGATCGCAGGTGACAATTCAGCCTGAGGAGTAGCAGCCTTTACTGTTCAACTTGGCAGAACCTGAGAGTGGATCACGCCCCAACGGGAACTTGTCAAGAGCCAGAAATGATCGAAACCCATCATCCATAATGCTGCAGCTCAGTAGAAAGAAATTACCCAATTAAAAAAAAAAGGAAAGAAAATTTCAGCTGCAACAATTAGCAGCAAGATGGTTGGAAAAATCCTAAATGTTCATTGAAAGGTGATAATTAAGAAAATGATGATATATATTGGATGAAATATTCTACACTAGGTGGTGGCCCACACCTCTCATCCTAGCACTCAGGAAGCTGAGACAGGAGGCTTGCTGTGAGTTCGAGGTCAACCAGGGCTTTGTAGTGAGTTCAAAGCCAGCCTTCACTACATAGCAAGACCTTGTTTCAAAACACCAAAGGGGTGGGGCAGAAAAAAATTGAATATTTATTGAATTGTGTTAAAATAATGAAATACAGGTGATTGTTTGGGTTAAAATATCCTTTTATGGGATTCTATTCTGCAGACTACCAAGAACAATTTCTCCTATACACTTCTGACCACGAGAATTGTGGACTGTGGCTCCAGCTCTGAATATGGCCACACCTATAATTACAAGGATTTTTTTTATTTTATTATTTTTAAATGCAATATGCATTCATTATAATTGCTATGTCCTTTGTAGAAACACAGGATACAGAAAGGGCAAGAAGGAGCCAGAGATTTAGCTCAGCAGCACAGAACCTGCCTGGAAAGCACAAGGTCCTGAGTTCAATTCATTGTCCCAAACAAAAAAACACAAAACCAGAAAGAGCAAGAAAAAGATGAATGTGGTAGCACATGACTGTGACCCCAGCACTCTGGGAAGCGGAGGCAGAAGGATTGCAAGTTTGAGCCCAGCCTACCAACTTAATTTAACAAGACCCTATTTCTACATAAATGAAAAGAGTTGGAAAGGTCCTGGGTTCAGTCCCCTGTACTGGGAGAAAGAAGATCTATTTAACTCTGTAGCATGAATCTGTATTTCATTTTTATGACTGAATAATATCCCACTTTATGGCTATAACATGTTTTGTATATCCACTGATGGACATTGGGGGCTCTTGTGAATAATCCTGCTGTCAATGTTAATATACAAGTTTTTTGGGTTGGGTTGGGTTTTGTCTTTAGGGGTTTTATTTTGTTTTGTTTTGAGACAGGGTCTTACTATGCAGTTCAGACTGGCCTTGAATTCACTTTGCAGTGATCCTCCTATCAGCACCCAAGCATTGGGATTATAGACATGCACTGCCACACGTGACTTGGTGGTTATATATATATATATATATATATATATATATGTATGTTTTTTTTTTTTTTGGAGATAGTGTCCAGCCTGGCTTCTTTGAACTTCCTATGGAGTCTGGGCTGGCCCAATATTGTGATTCTCTTCTCTCAGCCTTCAGAGTAGCTAGAATTACTGACATGTGTCTCCATGCCCAGTAAACACACACACACACACACACACACACACACGAAAGCATGTTTCACTTTCTGGATAGGGTCCTCAGAGCTACAAATGCTTTTTTATTTTATTTATTTATTTATCTTTGCAGAACTAGGGATTGAACTCAGGACCTAGGACTTACCAGGCAAGTGCTTATTCTACTGAACTATCTCCCTAGCCCTACAACTGCTTTTAATTTTGATGAAATTCCACTTAATTGTTTTGTCTTTCATTGCTTGGGCTTTTGGTGTCATACCTAACAAATAACTGCTTTAGCCAAGGTCATTAAGTTTTACCTTATTTTCTATGAGTTTTATGTTTTGCCTCTTATTTTCCTTTAGGTTTTTACATGATGTAAGGTAGAGGTCCAACTTAAGGAGTCCTGGAACCATTTGCTGAAAAGATTATTCCTTTCTGCATCGAATTGTGTATCATCGTTGTTGAAATCAATTTTTCATTAATGTATGAACTTTTCATTCTATTCCTGTGACCTATATACTCTAGTTTTGAAAGAGGTTATCATTAGAGGAAACTGGGAAAGGGTACCAAGATCTCTCTGTATTATTTTTTGTAATTGAATGTAGATATATGATTATCTCTATAAAAATGTAGTTTTAAAAAAGTGGTATAAGTCTGGCCAGATAGCTCAGCAGAGTAAAACATCTGCTTAGGCAGACACAGGAACTGGGATTCAATCCCTGGCTGCCGTGCTGGCCCTGCCCTTGGAAGATGCTGAGACTGCAATTGAGACTGGGCACGGGCCTGTAATCCTAGTGCTTAGGAGGCTGAAAACAGGAGGATCACTACAAGTCTGATCTGTATAGTGAGACCCTGTAGACCCTGTACTAAATACATAAAATTTTAAAAAATTAAAAAGTGGTATATATTAGTTTTAACCATCTCCCATCCCCCAAAGGAAAGAAATTTAGGCCTACTCTGAGAATTGCTGTGTTTCTCTGAGATGCCCTCTTGTACCCACTAGAGGGCACCAACTCTCTTTTTACTTCTAGTTTCGAAGCAGCCAGACCATGAAGCCCAGTTGTCAGGCTGTCTCTGAGTAACCCAGGATCTAACCTAGATGCCCTGAGTGTGACAGGGAGACACAGAGCCACCCTTGATTTTCGTGCAGTTTCCAGTCTCATAAAATGAGATTTCAGGCTTGTATCCATTTTAGAAGCCCCTCACTGACTGAACAACTACTGTTATATAACACTAGGAAAATAACAGTCCTTGGAGTGTAAACTATGATGAAAAAAATTAAGACTGGGTATGGATCACTAGTAGAGCACTTGTCTAGTGTGAGAGAGGTCCCTAGCAATGAGTAAATCAAACTTTCTTTGAGAATAAAATAATAAATATATAGGCCAGGTATGGTGGTACATGTCTGCAATCCCAGCGCTCCAGAGGCTGAAGCAGGAAGATTGTCATGAGTTCAAGGCTAGCCAGGGCTATATAGTGAGTTCAAGACCTCTAAACTATGTAGTAAGACAACCCTGTCTGGAAAAAGAAACAGATAACACATATAATTCCACCTTGTAATAGATGTGACCATTTGGAGCCAGTAGGTAGCCTTGTAAGTGCTGGCATCTCAAGATTCACCAGTAGATAGGATCCTACGTGTAGTTTTCTCCAACCCACCTAAAGAAAAGTTCAGAGAAACATCTCTGTGTTTTTCACTGTCACAAAAATTGACCCTCTGAGAAGACTATGTCCACTGCTGAAGGATCCACTGCTGAAGGATGCACAGCTGCAGAGACAGACTATCTTCACACCTAACTTTCTAAAGGTTTTTTAAAAAGGAAAAGAAGCAATGAGAAAAGGGTAAAATGGAAACAAAGCTTTGTAAATAAGGAGGGGGAGAGAGATTGGAGAGGAGAGGTATGTGGGAAAAAAGAATTAAGATATACCACATAGGATGTGAGGGCAATCTGGCTGTGACGTCTATCACCCCATTGATTGCCAGGGTTGATTCAGCTGATCTGGATGGCTAGGCAGGTGTCCCCTTCCTCCCTCAACGATCCATGTGCATCCCTCCCAAAGCTGTGCGCTCGGTCGAAGAGGACGACCACCCCCGATAGAGGAGGACCGTTCCTTGGTCAAGGATATATGAGTAGCTGCGCTCTGCTTCTAGGACCTCCAAACAAGCTCTCAAGATATACCACATAACACAAGGGCCTGAGCTCAATCCCCAGTTCTGCCAAAAAAAAAAAAAGATACAGCATGTAAGAGAAATTTTTATATTTAGAAAAGAAAATTTTGGGGTATTGAGAATAGAACTTAGGGCCTTAGGGCCGACCAGATAGCTCTGCAGATTAAAGCGCCCACTTAGGCAGACACAGGGACTGAGGTTTGCTCCCCAGTGTGTTGTGCAGGCCCTGCCTCCAGGGTGCACTGAGGCCATGATTGAGACTGGGCATGTCGCATGGGCCTGTAATCCCAGTGCTTGGAAGGCTGAAAACAGAACGATCAGTACGAGTCTGATCTGTGTAGTGAGACTATAGACCCTGTACTAAATACATTTTTTTTAAGAAGGATTTTTTTTTTGGTGGCCTCAGGATACCTTCCAGTAAACTCTGGTTTGGCTTCAGGGTCTGGGGATCGAACCACAGCATCCTGAGCCTCACTGCTTTGTTTCAACAGGCACTTAAACCACTGACCTTATTGGCAGGCCCCCACTAAATACATTAAAAAAAAAGAGAGAGAGAATTTAGGGCTTGCACTTACCAGGCAGATACTGTGCCACTGAGCTGTATCCCTGGCTCCTTATTTAGAAAAAATTTAATACCTGTATCTTGTACTCTGAATAACTACTTTAAAGATAAATTAGGGGGCTGGAGAGATGGCTCAGTGGTCTAAAGCACCTACTTAGAACAAGCTTAGCAAAAGCATCAGGGACCGCGGTTCAATTCCCCAGCACCACATGCCGGCCAGCCCTGCCCCCTGGTGGGCTGAGCTGGTCTCTCTCTCTCTCTCTCTCTCTCTCTCTCTCTCTCTCTCTCTCTCTCCTCTCTCTCAAATAAATAAATAAATAAATTTTAAAAAAAAGATAAATTAAATGCAATGTACTATTATTATCCTATTGTTTTGTTATGAAGTGTTGTTTTATCTTTTTTCCATAAAATACAAAAAAGAAAAGATATACCATGTGATCATCATGCATATCTTTTTTTAAATGTATTTAGTACAGGGTCTACAGGGTCTCATGACACAGATCAAATTCATGCCGATCCTCCTGTTTTCAGCCTCCCAGGCACTGGGTTACAGACCACCATGCCTGGCTCCAACAGTCTTTTTTTTTTTTTTTTTTCAGAACCAGGAATTGAACTCAGGCCCTTGCGCTTGCCAGGGAAGCACTTATTCCACTGAGCCATCTCCCCAGCCCTTCCAACAGTCTTCTTAAAAGTATTTTTTGTATGGCATGAAGTCGCTGTAAATTCCAAGCCATCCTGGGCTACATAGTGAGTTCAAGGCCAGCCTGGGCTACGTAGTGAGACCCTGTTTCAAAAAACAAACTAACAAACAAAAAAGTACAAGATTTTTAGTAGGGCATGGTGGCATATGGCCTTAATCCCAGCATTCTGAAAACTGAGGCAGGAGGACACTTCAGGTTTGAGATCAGCCTAGGCTACATTGTGAGTTCAAGTCCAGTTTTCCTGGAAACCACGCCCAGTCTCAATTGCAGTCTCAACATGCCCCAGGGGTGGAGCTGGCATAGCATGCTGGGGAGTCAAACCCCAGTCCCTGTGTCTGCCTAAATAGGCATTTTAATCTGCTGAGCTATCTGGCTGGCCCTATATTATTATGTATGTCTAAACTGGACCAATAAACAGAGAGAGAGAGAGAGAGAGAGAGAGAGAGAGAGAGAGAGAGAGAGAGAGAGGTCAGAGAGATGGCTCAGTAGAATAAGCACTTCCCTGGCAAGCACAAGGGCTTGAGTTCAACCCCCGGTTCCAAAAAAGAAAAACCAAAGAAAAAAGAGAGAGAAAGAAGAAACCCAGGATAATATAATCATTCTTTAGAGAGTGTCTTATATTCTATCTTGAGCCTTCTTCCTACTGAGGCCACCCACTGACATTGGGCATCAGACCTTGAAAAATAAATTTGAGACAGGCTCTCACTATGCAGTTCAGACTAGCCTAGAACTCACTATGTAGCAGTCCTCATGTCTCAGCCTCCAGGTTCTGGAATTACATCTATAGATCAACATACCTGGCTACTGGGGTGAATTTGATTTCTTGTTCAGAAGTGTCACTAGTGGGATGAGGCCATAGCTCGAAGGTAGAATACTTGTCTAGCATGCACATAACCTGGTTTAATCTCTAGCAAAGAAAACAGAAACATTATTAGGCTTGGAAGAGAACTAGAGTTGCTGGTGCCTTGGTGCCATGCTTTTCGGGTATGTGTCACCAGCTAGCTACTCAGAAGGCTGAGGTAGGATTGCTTCACTCCAGGAGTTTGAGGCCAGAATGGACAATATACTAAGCCCCCATCTCTTTTTCTGCTTGTTTAGTTGGTTGGTTTTGATTTTGGTTTGATTTTTATGAGGTAAGGTCTCACCATGTAGTTCAGGCTAGCCTTTATCTCACTATAATGGTAGTCCAGGATGGTCTTAAATTTGTGGTGATTCTCCTACCTTAGTCCAGATTTCTGGGATTACAAACATGTGCCACCATACCTGGTATTTGTTTTGTTTGGTTTGGTTGATTTTTTTTTTACAGGGTCTTTCTATGTGGTCCAGATTGGCCTTAAAATCATGGTTATCCTCCTGCCTCACCCTCCTGAATGCTGGCATCAGGGCTTGCACTGAGCTAAAGGATGCACAGCTGCAGAGAGACAGACTGTCTTCACACCCAACTTTCTAGGTTTTTAAAAAGAGAAAATAAGCAATGAGAAAATAAGGGTAAAATGGAAACAAAGCTTTGTAAATAAGGAGGGGAAGAGAGATTGAAGGGAAAGGAGAGGTACGTACGTGGGAAAAAGGAAGAATCAAGATATACTGTGTAGGGCTGGGGAGATAGCTCAGTGGAATAAGTGCCTGCCTCACAAGCGCAGGGTCCTGAGTTCAATCCCTGGTACTGCAAAAACAAAACAAAACAAAAATATATACTGTGTATATGTCCCACCATGCCTGGCCTATTTGTTTTCAAACAGTCTTGATCTGTGGTAGATTGGCCTTGAACTTACTATGTAGCCTAGGATAGACACTAATTTTCTGTGATCTTCTTGCCTCAAACTTCCTGAGTGCTGGGATTACAGCATGTGCTATGACCCCTACTGTGAGATCTCATATTTTGGTTGGTTGGTTGATTGTTTTGGGACAAGGTCTTATTACGTAATTTAGGCTGACCTCGAACTCACTATGTAGCCTAGGCTAGCCTATAACTCCTGGCCAACCTTCTGCCTCAGCCTCCTGCATGTTGGGATTATAGGCATGCACCACCACACTAAGATTTGTTTTGTTTTGTTTGAGACGTGGTCTTGCTGTATAGCTCAAAATGGCCTTGAATTCACTAGGTAGCCCAAGGTGGCCTCCAACTCAGAGATCCTCATGCCTCAGCCTCCCAAGTGCTACAGGTTTGTGCCCTCTTTATAAAAAAAAAAAAAAAAAAAAAGAACTGAGCAACTGTGTCTTTGACATTGTAATAAACTAGAAAATAAAAAAACACCTCACCTATCACAAGTGACATCTGTCACCTTTATCATGTTCTATGAGACAGAAAAAGACCCAAGAGACTGGGCGTGGTGGCGCATGCCTGTAATCCCAGCTCTTGGGAGGCTATAAACAGGCAGATCACTAGGAGTCCAATCTAGTAGTGAGACCCTGAACACCCTGTAGACCCTTCCCTAAAATACAAAAAAAAAAAAAAAAAAAAAAAAAAAAAGCAAAAGCAGAAGACCCCAAGTCCAGCAAGTCCAGCTCATAGTCACAGTTTCAAAGAGAGGGGTAGGCCTGGGGCACAAGCAAGGGGATGCCAGGAAGTGAGCTCAGTGAAGGTCTCCCCACCCTTCCTGCCCTGGCTCATCAGTGAAACAGGAAAAGGGCCCTTGGCTTTCACCTGACTTCCAGCCTCTAGGACTGTAAGAAATGCATTGTTGTTAATATACTTTTAAAAAAGAGAGAGAGAATTCTCAACCAGGCATGGTGATGCAGCCTGGAATCCCAGCCCTCAAGAGGCTGAGGCCAGAGGATCTCCATGAGGTGGAGGCCAGCTTGGGATACATAGTGAGACCTTGTATTAAGTAGAAGGAAAGGAGGAGGACAGGAGCCAACATATCAAAGTACAGTCATGCCTGCAGATGCCACACCATACTCCCTTCTCTGTTTCCCCAGCTCCTGGGAGCCACCTGCCATCATTACCCACTGACCTTCCTGGGCAGCTGCTGCACAGTTTTTCTGACTTCTCTCTCTTGTTCCTCGGTTACAGTTTTGCCCCAGGTCTCCTCACTCAGCAGACCTGCTGGGCAGTCAGTCACAGTGACTCTGACTAAATTCACCACTCCTATGCTGACATTGCCCAAACCCAGACCTGTCACAAAACCTGTACTGCAGACAGGGTAGAACAGGGTAGGTGACTCACTCGCTTGCCTCCTTTTGCCATGATGCCACCCAGCTGTTGCCTACAACTGAGACTCTGAGACATGGCTGACATTTTCTCTGTCATCCTCCAAATGATCTGTCTATATTCTTTTTATTTATTTTATTTTTTATTATTATTTTTTATGTATTTAGTACAGGGTCTACAGGGTCTCACTACACAAATCGGACTTGTAGTGATTCTCCTGGTTTCAGCCTCCCAAATGCTGGGATTACACACATGCACAACCACACCCCATTTCATTCACCATCTCAGCATGCCCCGGGGGCAGGGCTGGCATGGCATGCAGGTGATCAAACCCCAGTCCCTGCATCTGCCTAAGCAGGCACTTTAATCTGCTGAGCTATCTGGCTGGCTCTATATTCTTTTTTATGTCCTCAACAAATTCATGTAGCTGAGCAAGGTGGTGGTTGTCTGTGACCCTAATAACTTGGGAAGCTGAGGCAGAAAAATCACTGAGTTTGAGGCCAGCCTGGGCTACAAAGTGAGCTCAAGAACAGCCTGAGGGGACCAGGGAGATAGCTCAGTAGAGAAGTGCTTGCCTGGCAAGCTCAAGGTCCTCACTTCAATCCCTGGTATCAAAAACAAAAACAAACAAACAAAAAAGCAGCTTTATCCACAAAGATGGCAAGACCCTGTCTTGGAAAAAAAAAAAAAAAGACATAGAATTTCTCCCATGGAACAAACCATGTGCTGCCTTACAGGATCAGCAACTTTAGTGCTTATAAACCAGTTTTGTAGGTACAGTGGTACACTTCTGTAATCCCAGCACTTGGGAGCCTGAGGCAGGGTGATCTGAAGGCCAGTCTAAACTACATAGTGAGACCCTGTCTCAAAAAAAAAACAAAAAAGAAACAGTTTTGTTAGCTCCACAGTTCAGAGCTGGATTCATGAGGATTGAATGTGTTAATAGCATGTACCACCTGAGGAAGTTATAAGAAGATGGACCTGTGACCCAGGATGTAGCTCAGTGGCATAGCACCTGCCTGGTAAGCACAAGGTCATGAGTTCGATTCCAGAATAAAAATTTAAAGAAAGTAAAATGGACCTGTGGTCCTTCTGCCGGCCTTTAGAATAAAGGATCAAAGTTTTCAGTAGGGAAGGAAGATGAAGTATGATAAAAGAAATAAAAATAGGTAGAAAAGAAATGGGGGATATAATTATTTAAAAGTTAAGGCATGGTGGCTCATGCCTATAATCCCAGCACTTGGGAAGCTGAAGCAAGAGGATTGGTGTAAGTTTGAGATCAGCGTGGGCTACAAAATGAGCTCAAGGCCAGCCTGAGCTGCATAGCAAGAGCCTGTCTCAAAAAGACCAAAAAAAGGCCCTGTTTTTTTTCTGAAACAGGGTCTCTACATATTCCAGGGAAACTGGCCTTGAACTCACAATGTAGCCTTAGGCTGATCTCAAACCTGGAGTGTCCTCCTGCCTCAGTTTTCAGAATGCTGGGATTAAGGCCATATGCCACCATGCCCTACTAAAAATCTTGTACTTTTTTGTTTGTTAGTTTGTTTTTTGATACAGGGTCTCACTATGTAGCCCAGGCTGGCTTGGAATTTACAGCGATCCTTCTGCCTTCATGCCATACAAAAAATACTTTTAAGAAGACTGTTGGAGCCAGGCGTAGTGGCATACACTTATGATCTCAGTACTCCAGAGCATGAGGCAGGAGGATCACCTCAAGTTCAAGGCCAGCCAGGACTATATAGGAAGACCCTGTCTCAAAAAAGAAAAATAAAATAAAATAAAACACTGCAATTCCAGGATATAGTGGAAATTCCCAAGGTTATCCATATCATTGCCTAGTCCCCTTTATATTTCTTTCCTTCTAGGCCCATTATACCTAAAATCCCTTTAAAAAATACTTTAAATCCATAAATTAGCTTATCTGATAAATAGCAGAGGGGCCAGGGAGATGACTCAGTGGAATAAGCGCTTCCCTGGCAAGCACAAGGGCGTGAGTTCAATCCCTGGCCCCACCAAAAAAAAAAAAAGATAAATAGCAGAAACAGTCAACCAGATTTAGTTGAATGTTTTGTTTTATACCAGAACTAGAACTCAGGACCTTGAACTTGACATTCAGGTGCTGTGTCACTGATCTATATCCCTGGCCAGAAACCTGATTTTAAGATAAAAGAAGTGATTGACATTCAAAGAATGTTTTCAGCCGGGGACGGTGATGTACACAGGTAATTCCATCATTCAGGAGTCAGAGGCAGGAGAATCACCTCAATGGTTGGAGGCCAGCCTTGGCTACATAGTGAGCTCAAGGCCGGTCTGGACTACACAGGGAGACTTTGTCTCAAAAACATACTCCAGGCAAGGTGGTGCAAACCTGCCAACACAGCACTTGGGTAGCTGAGGCAGGAGGATTGAAAGTTCAAACCTAGACTGTGAAATTTGGTTCAATCCCCAATAATGCAAAATAAATAAAAACTTGTTTAAAAACACAGTGTATGTGAATGAGATGCAAGATGCTGCTGTGGGCATGATGTGGCATACTTTATTGCTTTTGCTTTTGAAACAGGGTCTCATTAGATAACTTGGGCTAGAATCAGTTTCACTATGTAGGCCAAGCTGGCCTCAAACTTTCAATCTTTCTGCCTCAGCCTCTCAAGGACTAGGATTATAGGTGTATACTACCATACCTTGCTCATGCTATTTTAAAGTAAAATTGTTTTTCTTTTCACTACTAGAGGTGGAGTTCAAATCCTTTACACTAAGCTACATCCCTAGCCACTTACATTTTTTTGCGTTTAGTTAGATTTTTTTTTTTGGGGGGGGGGTCTGTTTTGAGACAGGGTCTCCATTACGCAGCTCAGGCTGCCTTGAGCTCACTTTGTAGCCTAGGCTGGTCTCAAACTCACAATGATCCTCCTGCCTCAGCCCTGAGTGCTAGAATTGCAGGTGTGCACCACCTGATCTGGCTTTTCCAGGATCTTTTTATTTGACCTTGTACTGAGCCATTATCCTCAGTCCTTTTTATTTATTTCTCACTGTGTCACTAAGTTGCCCAGGCTTGCCTTGAACTCTTGGGATTGATTTTTTTTTTTTAAGGGAAGGGTCTACAGGGTGTTCAGGGTCTCACTGCTAGATCAGATTCATAGTAATTCACTGTTTACAGCCTCCCAAGAGCTGGGGTTACAGGAGCACCACCATGCCCAGTCTCAATTTCACTCTCACCATGCCCCGGGAGTGGGGCCAGCTGTCCTGCTTGCAGGCACTTTAATCCGCTGAGCTATTTGGTGGGCCCTTAACTCTTGGGATTGAAAGACCCTCCTGCCTCAGTTTCCAGAGTAATGGGTTTATAGGTATATATATCTGCCACACAGAATTTAAGACCAGCCTCAGCAACACAGTGAGACCCTGTCTTAAAAAACCAACCAACTGGGGGCTGGTGAGATGGCTCAGTGGTCTGGGGCACCTACTTAGAACAAGCTTTGCTAAGCACAGGGACCAACCATGGTTCAATCCCTCAGCACCACATGCCAGCCAGCCCCGGCCCCTGGTGGGCTGAGCTGGCCACACACATAAATAAATAAATAATTAAAAAACCAACCGACTTAATAAAGCTCCCTCTTCCTAGTGTGTTGTGGGTCCCAGGCCCACTTACAGGTTCAGAGGGTTGCTAATAGTATAAACAGCTAAGTTAGGTAGAGATACTATAGGCAGTCTAAAAGGGCTAAGTCCTTGGAGAATCAGTACAAAAGATGAGAATACATCCCAGCTGTGGCTGGAGGCACACCTAAAAAAGATTAAAGTCTCAGTGGCCTTATGTACATATTTTTCCTAAGGGATAAATGGGAGTTTGAGGTGATTAACACCACCCTTTTGAGATTTCCTATAAAAGCAAACCATTACCCCCTTAGACATTGGCTACCCTTTGCCACCCATTATGACTAAGGTTAAAACTACAAAAGAAAAAAAAAATACTAAACTAAGACTAGGACTTGGACTAAAATTCTGGAGGCTGAGAGCATCTTGTGAGTTCAAGGGCAACCTGGACTACAAAGTGAATTGAAAGCCAGCGTGAACTTCAGAGGGAGACCCTGCTCAAAAAGCAAAGTAAATGAACTAAGACTAAAGATAGGGTTCTATAGATTATCAACCAAGGTTAATGATGTCATCCATATGCTCTTGCTGTTGGATCAATATTAGCCAAGCTGAAGGGCCTGCATGGTGGGAGAGACTGAGGCAGAAAGATTGCTGTGGTTTCGAGATCAGCCTGATTTAGAAAGTAAGCTCAAGGCCAGCCTGAACTGCATAACAAGACCCTGTCTCAAAACACACACACACACACACACACACACACACACACACACGAGCTAAGCTATTATATTTGTAAATTTTTTTTTTGTCTTTTTTGAGACAGGGTCTTGCTATGCAGCTTAGACTGGCCTTGATCTCACTTTCTACCCCAGGCTGGTCTCCAACTCACAATGATCCTCCTGCCTCAACCTCCTGAGTCCTGGGATTACAGGTATGGGCCACCATACCCTGTGCTTTTCTTTTCTTTTTATTTATTTATGTTTTTTGTCTTATGTACTTATTACAGGGTTTCACTACATAGATGGACTCATAGTGATCCTCCTGTTTACAGCCTCCCTTGAACTGGTATTATAGGCGTACTACCACGCCCAGTCTCAATCACTGTCTCAGCTTGCCCTGGGGGCAGGGCCCAGCACAAGCTTTTCTTTTTTTAATACTTGTAATCTCATTGGTTGATTATAGTTTTTTGGAAGTGTCTTTTTATTGTTGTTGTTTGAGACAAAATCTCACTATGTACCCACCTCTGATTTTGCTCTATAAAACTCCCAGAAACATGGGCTTCTTGACAACTCATTTCATAACAACTCTATCCCTCAGGAGCTATTCCTATCCCAATAAAATTTCCTACACTTAACCTCTGGTGTTCCATATAGTTCATTCTTTAATTTCAGGGAACACCAACTTAGCAAATCTGTCATGTAGCAGGCTGGGAGGTACATTTCCCCTCTGTATCTTGAGGACTCATGGATCCCAGGAAGCTACCTTGTGTGTGGCTAGTTTATTGCAGAAAAAAGACTCAGAGGAAAATCAAGAAGAAAAGCAAGTAAGGCAGCACAGCTGTGAAGCTCCAGCTCCTCGCCAGTGGGATAGTAGACAATGCCAACCCTTTCCAGAAGCCATCTAGGGTAGGTACAATGGAAGCCACTCAGGCCAGGATTTTTTGGTTTTATTTCCTGGTATTGGAGATTCAACTCAGGCCCTTTTTCAACACTAAGCTACATCCCTAGCCCTTTTTCAAAATTTTCTTGCTTTCTTTTTTTTTTTTTTAAATTAGTTTTCTTTATTTATTTTTAATATTTTATGTGTGTGTGTGTGTGTGTGTGTGTGTGTGGCCAGCTCAGCCCACCAGGGGGCGGGGCTGGCTGGCATATGGTGCTGGGGGATTGAACCGTGGTCCCTGTGCTTTGCTAAGCTTGCTCTAAGTAGGTGCTTTAGACCACTGAGCCATCTCACCAGCCCTGCTTTCTTTCTTTTTTTCAAAATTTTCATTTTCAGGGCCAACCAGATAGCTCAGCAGATTGAAGGACCTGCTTAAGCAGTCACAGGGAATGGGGTTCGATCCTCAGCATACCTTGCCGCCCTGCCCCCAGGGTGTGCTTAGCCAGTGACTTGAGACTAGGTGTGGTGTAGTACACCTATAGTCCCAGTGCTTGGGAGGCTAAAAGCAGGAGGATCACTGTGAGTCTGATCTCTGTAGTAAGACCCTATAGATCCTGTACTAAATACATTAAATAAATAATTTTCATTTTCATTACTTCATGTTTGCATATATAATGATTAATTCATCAATGGGAATTAGTACATGTATACAACACATCTTAATCATAGCCCTTTTTTATTTTTTGTTTTAATTTTTATTGTTGATATAGGGTCTCATTATGCAGTTCAGACTCATAGAGATCCTCCTGTCTCAGCCTCTTCAGTTCTGGGATTACAGGTGTATGCCACCACACCTGGAACCATACTTTTTTTCTTGGTCTTTTTGAGACAATGTCTTGCTATACAGTTCAGGCTGGCCTTAAGCTCACTTTGTAGCCCAGGGTGGTCTCAAACTCACAACCGTCCTTGTGCCTCTGCCTTCCTGAGTCCTGGGATTATAGGTATACACCACCACACTGGGCGAAAATCTGAAACTGTGGGTTGGGGGTACTTGGATGGAGCTAAGGGCCTCTTACACCACAGGCAAGCCCTGTACCACAAGCTGCACCACCATCCTCCAGGATTTCACTGAGGGGTATTTGCATGCCCCCCCCCAACACACACACATACACACAAATCCAGTACCATTTGGCCTGGCCTGAGCACTACTAAAACAGACATCCAGTTCCACTTAATGGGTAAGGAAACTTAGGACTTGATCAAGAAGAGTGAGTATTGGGGCTGGAGACAGCAGGGATGTGACAGAAAGAGGATGCACCTGTCAAAGCAGTGCAGGGTGCTTCTGCAGGTCCTTGGGCAGGAAGGGCCCTGAAGCGGCAGAGGGGAGCCAGGCTGTGGGGCAGTGCTCACTGCCTGCCAGCAGATTCTTCCTGATGCCCCTGCCTTTCCTCCGCAGGAGGGTCCAAGCTCATCATCAGCCCAAGAGGGGCTTGCCAACTCCTCCTGCCTCTCTCTGCTTCCCCTTATTTTTGCCAGGCTAGCGGCACTGCAGTTTGTATCCCTTCAAGACCTGCTCCCTCCATACTGTCCCCATCACTCACACGCTACTGTTGGAGGGTCTCTTCCTTGCCACCTGCTGCACAGACACAGCCTTGCATAGATGGCTGCCAATGGCCTTCCCGCAGCCAGCCTCCTGAGGATGTCCCAGATTCAGAGCTCTAAGCCCTTTATCTCCCACCTCCTACATTTGGCCAGGACCCTGGGGGGCCTGCCTGCCTGCCCTAGCAAGGAAATGGAGACTAGCAGGAAGATCATCAGAAGATTAAGACCAACCTGGATAACATAGGGAGACCATGTCTCAAAAAAATAAGGATTGTACCTAAATATAGTAGTTATTCTTAGGTGTGACTGTGCTATGGTGTTTATGAATAACTGAAATTACTAAGCATGAGGCCCTGAGTTTGATTCCTGGTACCAAAAGACACAAAAAAGAACTGACATTACTTCTAATAATACATAGGAACGTAAAGCCAATATGGCATTTGATTTAAGAATATAGTAGTTAAATGAAGCCAGGTGTGGTGGTGTAGACCTGTAATCCTAGCACTCAGGAGGCTGAGGCTGAAGATCAATGCAAGTTCCAAGCCAGTCTGGGCTACGTAGTGCGATCCTGTCTCAAAATGAACAAAAGAAACATTGGCACCTTTTCTTCTAGGCATCCTATCCACGCATCCCCACCTACACTGTCAGGTTTAGGTTCAGGTCCCTGTCACCCATTTCTAATTATAATCAACATTTGTTTTCACAAACATCATCCAACATAAACCTTGCATCTAGCCAGAAGTATACCAGCCAAGGAAGTAAGTCTGTGGCAACCTCTGAGTGAGCCACAAGCTAGGGGCTTTCATTACCCTATTAATCTGCCGTATAACTCTGTGAAGAAGGTTTTGCTACTATCTGCGTCTTGTAGCAGAAGATATAGCCCCAAGGTTGACATAAGAAACAGTAGAACTGCAATTCTAACTTGTGTGGTTTGACACTGAGTCACAGGCCCCTCTGCTGTCAGCTGTTCTGCTTTTATACAACAGTTCCTGCCAAGGGCAGAAGTCTAGGCTTCATATTCTCCAAGAATGCACTCTCCATCCCAAGGTGTGCATGAGCCAGAGCTGCCCTGGTGGATTAAAAGAAAGTGCTTAACCAGGAGTGGTGGTGCATGCCTGTAATCCCAGCACTTGGCAGGCTGAAGCAGGAGGACCCTTGTGAATTTGAAACCAGCCTGGGCTACAAAGTGAGCTCAAGGCCAGCCTGAACTGCATGGGGAGACCCTGTCTCAAAAAGACATACAGGGCTAGTGAGATGGCTCAGTGGTCTAAAGCACCTACTTAGAACAAGCGAAGCTAAAACAAAGCACAGGGACCGCGGTTCAATCCCCAGCACCACATGCCAGCCAGCCCCGCCCCCTGGTGGGCGGAGCTGGACACACACACACACACACACAATAAATAAATAAATGTTAAAAAAAAAATTAAAAAAAAGACATACATACAGGGGCCAGGGAGATGACTCAGTAGAAGTGCTTCCCTGGCAAGTGCAAGGGTCTGAATTCAATCCCCGGTTCCACCAAAAAAAATACATACATACATACATACGTACATACATGCATACATACATACATACACAAATTTAGAAGGGCTTTAACTAAAAAGGTGGCTAGAGTTTTAAGAAAAAAATATTAGGGCTGGGGATGGAGCTCCAAGGTGGAGCTAGTGCTTAGTATACAAAAAGCTTTTGGTTTAATCCCCAGTGCCAAAATTTTTTTAAAAAACTGGCTGGATATGGTGGTATATGCCTATAATCCCAGAGGATTGCCATGAGTTTGAGGGCTATCTAGGTTACATGGTAAATTCAAGGCCAGTCTGAACAACATTATGAGACATAGTCTCAAACAAAACAAGCCAGGTGTGGTGGTGCATGCCTATAATTGCAGCAGTTGAGAGGCTGAAGCAGGAGTATCATTGTAAATTCAGACCAGCCTGGGCTACAAAGTGAGCTCAAGGCCAACCTGAACTGCATAGGGAGACCCTGTCTCAAACAGACAAAAAAGAAAAGGACAAGATAGCTCAGTGGATTAAAGCCCTGCTTAGGCAGACACAGACTAGATCCCTGGCCTACCCCGCCCCACCCTCTGGCTGCTCTGAGCTGCTCATTGAGACTGGGTGTGGTGGCACACACCTGTAATCCCAGCACTTGGGAAGCTGAAAACAGGAGAATCACTATAAGTCCCATCTATGTAGTGAGACCCTGTAGACCCTGCACTAAATAAAAAAAAGAAAAGAAAAAACCAATTCTGGCCATGTGTCTACTCCTGAGCAATCCTGTACCCACTATCCTGAATCGTAGAAAGTGTAGTTCTGGCTTTGCTGTTTAGCTGTATGGGGAGAGACCTGATCAGACCATGTTCAGATGTGGTCCAGGTTTGCCCAGAGCTAAAGTGGCTTCAGCGTGGATTGACATGTGACTGGCCTGGTGCAGCCTATTAGGAAATCCTGCGGCCTCATCCTATGTCCTGCTCTGAAGCAGGTCATCCCCTGTGTCCAAAACATGTGGGTTCAGCATGTCCTAGTGACCCGCTGCTGTAACAGAGAAAGGCAGAGCCTTAAATAGCTCTCAGAGTAGCCGAGGCTGATTACAGTTCTTTCTCAATATAGTGTGTGGTTTGCTTTGCAAAGGTCGGCAGCTTGTGTTAATGTGTGTTGGCGCAACCTGATCAGCTTGCATTTAAAAGAGGGAGGCCAGGATCCAGAACACACCCCCATGATCCAGCTACTCAGGAGGTTCAGGCAAGAGGATGGCAAGTTGGGTACAACCTGGACTAGCTAGCAAGATCTTATCTCAAAATTGTAAAAGGACCGAGGTGCAGCTCAGTGCTAGAGGTCTGTGAGTTCATTCCTCTGTGCTGTAAAAATAAAAATGAAAGAAAAGGAAAGCAAAGCCCAGGAAGATAGCCCAGTGGTCTAAACACCTGCCTGGCAAGCACAAGAACCAGGGTTTGATCCCTGGTACTACATGCCATGCTGGCCACTGAGACTTGTGGTGGCACATACCTGTAGCCCAGCACTGGGGACGCTGAAACAAGAGGGTCACTATGAGTCGGAGTTATGTAGCAAGACCCTGTACCAAATACATAATTTAAAAAAAAAAATTTTTTTAAAAGAAAAGGAAGGGGCCGGGGAGATGGCTCAGTGGAATAAGCGCTTCACTGGCAAGCACCAAGGCCTGAGTTCAATCCCCGGTTCCGCAAAATAAATAGATAAATAAATAAATAAATAAATAATAAAATGAATAAATAAAAAGGAAAAGAAGATTTGAAAAAGGAAAGGGAAGCAGGTACGGTAGCACATGCTCATAGTTGTCAATAGTGGAGAGGCTGAAGCAGGTGGATTACTATGAGTTCCAGTGTGGGATACATAGTGAATTGAAGGCCAGACTAAACTACATTAGTGAAACAGAGACAGACAGACAGACAGACAGACAGAAAGACAGAAAGACAGAAACAGAGACAGAAACAGACAGGCAGACAGACAGAGAAGAAGCTCAGAATATAGCTCAGCAATAAAGCACTTGCTGGGGCTAGGGAGATAGCTCAATAGAATAAGCGCTTGCCTGGCAAGTGCAAGGACCTGAGTTCAATTCCTGGGTCTGCCAAAAAAAAAAGAGCACTTGCCTAGAATGGTCTAACTAATGTCCTGGGTTCAATCTCCAGCCCTGTCAAAATAAATAAATAAAAATAAGTTGAATAAAAAAGCAATTTTTGGGGCCGGGGTGATGGCTCAGTAGAATAAGTGCTTCCCTGGCAAGTGCAAGGGTCTGAGAAATTGAAAGTCTTCCTCCCCATTTTTTTGTCTCCAATTACAGTTTTTGTTGTTATTTTTTATTTTGTCTTGTTGAGACAGGGTCTGCCTTGCTCTGCAGTTCAGGCTGGCCATGAGCTCACTTTGTAGCCAGGCTGGTCTCCAATGATCTTCCAGCCTCAGCCTCTCAAGTGCACCACCATGCCCAGCCCCTTGTAGGTTTTATTTTATTTTTTTATTTTTATGTATTTATTTTTTTTATGGTCAGCTCAGCCCACCCTGGGGGTGGGGCTGGCATGGCATGTGGTGCTGAGGATCGAACCTTTGTCCCTACACGCTTGCCTAAGCTTGCCTAAGCAGACATTTTAAACCACTGAGCTATCTTGCCAGCCCAATAGGTTTTAATGAGCTAATAAAAATATAAGAAGTCTCCCAGCATTCAGGAGGCTGAGGCAGTAGGATTGCCATGAGTTTGAGGCCAGCCTGGGCTATATAGTGAGACCTTGTCTCAAAAACTAAAACTAAAAATAAAAAATAAAGAAATGATATGTATCATGATTCCTGCATTCACAGTGAGACAGCTTGATTGAGCACTGATAACATGGTCCTCAAACTCCCAGGTCCCCAAGGTGGGTGTAGACG
>NW_004524809.1:105569-108728 GCF_000260255.1 Octodon degus
GCACTCAGGAGGCTGAGGCTGGAGATCTTTTTGAGTTCAAGCCAGCCTAGACTACATAGCAAGACCTTCTCAAAAAACAAAAAAAAAAAAAAAAAGAAAAAGAAAAATAGAGGTTGATAGAAAAAAGCTATCCCAGAAGAAACTGAAGAAACAAAACTTGTAGAATATTAATAAATCCAGCATAAAATAAATACATTAAAGACATTTAAAAAGAAACCTCTTCCTGTAAAACTTTTATTCTTTCAATAGAGGAACTATTTATTTATTTGTTATTTACTTGGTTATTACAGTGTCTCACTATGCAGTTCAGACTCATGGTGATCCTCCTGCTTTCAACCTCCCCAGCACTGGGATTATAGGAATGTGCCCCATGCCTAAACTCTGGCTGGCTCAGCCCACCCTGGGGGTGGGGCTGGTGCCACATGTGGTGCTATCTCACCAGCACAGTAGAAGAACTTTAGAAAGTAGGCAGTAATCTCAGGGTGCAGCTCAAGTGTAGAGCCCTTATCTCTAACATGTAGAGGGAGTGGCTTCCAACCCCAGCACCTCAGCAAAGAAGGGAAAGAAAATGGTTCCACTCACTCTCACTGGCTTTGATAATGACACAGAAATGGAGGCAGTGTTTTCAAATCACTCATTCTTATTACCAAATTATTTGGGATAACAGAGGAATGACTAGCAGCAAGTGTCTCAGAATGAGCAGAGCATTGGCAAATCCCAATGCACAGAGTCTTGTGGAGGGCTCTGGGATGGAATAAAGCAGGGACTTCAGGGCCAGGGAGATGGCTCAGTAGAATAAGCGCTTGTCTGGCAAGCGCAAGGGCCTGAGTTCAATCCCCGGTTCAGCCAAAAAAAAAAAAAAAAGCAGGGACCTGGACTCCAGGGAGCTGTGACCTGACTGTGCCCCCACCCCCACCTCCAGTTCAAGCGTTGGACATGATCCTAGCGTAACAGTGCTGGGACATGGGACCTAATAAGAGGTGATTAAGTCAGAGAGCTTTGTTCTCAGGAACACATCTTAGTTACTCTCCTGATGGTTGGGACACAAAGCCCAACACCCACAACCTGAAGGAAGAGACTCTTGTTTTGGCTCACAATTTCAGTGCAGAGTTGGCCAGCCCCAGAGACAGGATGGCACTGAGGCCTAGCCAAGGAAGGCTGCTCAGCTGATGGGAATCAGGAATAGAGAGAAAAGGGTGGAGCTAGAGACAGTCTTCCAGATCAGGTGGCCTTGAGCTCAGGCCAGGAGTGGCCCAGAAGCTATGATGAAGGATCTGAACAGGAGTTTCCCAAGAAGCCTAAAATGGTCTATCAGGGCTGGTACGAACAGGGAGTTTAGTCTGCAATTCCTGAACTATAGTGGAGCTGCTGAAGAGTCACTTTTTCTTCTTTTTTCAGCATGGTCAAATACCTGACACAGAACTTGACATTTTACCTTGGCCTGGTGGTGTATCCCTTTAATCCTCAAGATCACTGTGAGTTTGAGGCCAACCTGGGCTATACACAGTGAGCCCATCTCAAAACAACAGTCTATAGCCATACCACCCTCAATGTGCCAGATTTCATGAAAACAACAAAATTGGCATTTTAATATGCAGCTCAGTGGCATTAATTACATTAAGTACAAAGTTGTACAACTTTTTTTTTTACGTATTTGGTACTACGCATTTGTTTGTTCTATAGTGACGAAGTAGGCATACTCTATGAGACCAGTACCCCTAAGCTATGAAGCCCTTTGAACTAGACATGCTCCGGAATTTATCATTTTCAACACTTTTAAGTCTGCAATTCCCAAACACCAAGTCACTCTCACTACTGAGACTTGCAGTGTCCAGAATGTTTTTTTTTTTCCCCAAGGTGAAACTTTGTGCCCATTAAACAGGATTTCCAAGTTGGCATGTAACCGAGTGGTAGAGCATGTATTCAGCATGCTTAATACCCTGGGTTCAGTCATCACCACACACACATACTCTAGAACCATAATACTAGGGCTGAGGATGTATCTCAGGAAAACATGTACCTGCCTGGCAAGCACAAGGTCCTGAGTTTGATCCCCAGGAACAAAAAAAAAATGTATATCTATATCATAATACTGATTTTGCTTTGGTGGAACATCCCTATAATCCTGGCTCTCAGAAGGCCTAGGCAGGAGGATCACTCTGAACTCAGGACCAGCCTGGACTACCTAGCAATACCCTGTCTCAAAACATCAAAATAGAGCCGGGCACAGTGGTGATGCTGTAATCCAAGCACTAGCGATGCTGAGGCAGGATTATTGCAAAGTGAGAGCATCCTTGGGTACAAAGTGAGCTCAAGGCCAGCCTGAACTGGATAGTGAGACCCAACCTCAGACCAAAAAAAGACCAAAATAATAATAAAATATTAATTTAAACATTATTGCCCCCACCAATTCCTCCTTCTACCAGCACCTGGAACTCACAACTTTTATCCAAAGGACTAGACCCATCATATAAAAAAATATATATGATACTTGTCCCTGTTCATTCAGCTTATTTTATTTGGCATGATTTTTTCAACTTCCCCCAAATCATAGCATGTGTCAGAATTTTCTTCCCTTTTTTTAAATGTATGTAGTATGGGGTCTTACTACACAGCTCAGACTTACAGTTATCCTCCAGTTTTCAACCTCCCCAGCACTGAGATTACAGGCATGCATCACCATGCCTGGTCTCTCTGGTGGGCTCAGGGCACCCAGGGGCGGGGCTGATGCAGCATGTGGTGCCAGGGATCAAATCCGGGTCCCTGCACTTGCCTAAGCAGGCACTTAGTCTGCTGAGCTATCTTGCTAGCCCTTTTTGGTGGATCTTGACAGATTGTATTTTCTACCACAGATTGAACTCAGAACCTTGCACTTGCCAGGTAGACGCTTATGCCACTGAACTATCTCCCTGGCAAGACCTATTTTCTATTCTCTCTCTTTTTTAAAAAAAATCATTTTGTTTTTTGTTCTTGGAATCAAACTTGACATCACACTTGTCAGGCAGGTGCTATACCGCTGAACTGTATCCTAGGCTGTGTTGGTGGATTTTATGGCAATTATTTTTTATTATTGTTTATGAAAGGGTCTCACATGGCTGGGGAGATGGCTCAGTGGAATAAGCGCTTCCCTGGCAAGCACAAGGGCCTAAGTTCAATCCC
>NW_004524809.1:108835-112958 GCF_000260255.1 Octodon degus
CAGGCTGGCCTTGTTGAACTGTTGGTGATCTTTTTACCTCAACCTCTTGGCGCTGGGATCACAAGTGTTTACCACCATGCTCTGCTCTTGTAATTCTACTTATAATTTTGGAAGAACAATTTTTTTTTTTTTTTCGGAACCGGGGATTGAACTCAGACCCTTGTGCTTGCCAGGGAAGTGCTTTATTCTACTGAGCCATCTCCCTGGCCCTCTACTTTTAATTTTGGAAAAATGGCCAAGCCATTTCCCACAGGGGCTGCACCAGCACTGGGTGAGCCATTGAAAAGGCTAGGCCGAGCTTAGATAGCTCATCCTCTTGTCCTGACCCACAGCGCAGTTCCTTGGGGAGGAAGAAACCACTGTGTCAGCCACCTGCTTCTGGGTGGGGCAGCAGCTCCTTCAGGCTTTTTCTTTTAGGGTCATTTAAATCTGAGGTAATGACTTCAAACCTTCATTCTCCCCACACACAACCAGGGATTGAACTCAGGCCTTTGCACTTGCCAGGGAAGTGCTTATTCTACTGAGCCATCTCCCCAGCGCCCCCAACCTTCATTCTGATTAATCCCACTATCACAAAAATTCTGAGCAAGCAAGCATGGTGGCACATGCCTGTAATCCTACCTCTTAGAAGGCTGAAGCAGGAGGATTGCTTTGGGGCAACCTAGACTACATAGTGAAACCCTGCTTTAAAAAAAAAAATAGGGCCGGGGAGATGGCGCAGTAGAATAAACACTTCCCTGGCAAGTGCAAGGACCTGAGTTCAGTCCTCCCGTTCTGCAAAAAATAAAAAAAATAACTATGAGCATGCTGGTTAGATTGCCCTTAACAGCAAAATTTCTGCCCTTTTTGTTTTTGGAGACAGGGTCTTTTTTTTTTTTTTTTTTTAATGTATTTGGTACAGGTTCTTACTACACAGCTTGAACTCGTAGTGATACTTCTTTTTTCAGCCTTGGGGCTGGTGTGGCATGTGGTGCTGGGGATGGAATCCCTGTCCCTGTGCTTGCCTACGCAGGCACTTAGTTCACTGAGCTATCTTGCTGGTCCAGAGACAAGGTCTTAATATGTAGTCCAAGTTGGTTTTGTTATGTACCCCAGGGTAGCCTCGAATTTGCAGTGATTCTCCTACCTCAGCTTCCTGAGAGCAGGGATTACAGGCATGCACAAAGCTCCACTTTGTGTTCACTTGTATGGTTTCTCTTTTCCTTGAAGCTTTTATGAGAGCCTATTCCTAGGCTAGAGTCCTGGGTTTGTGATTATCAGCAAGTCACTCAATTTCTCTGGCTTGCTGCCTTGTGAAGGATATTGGGAGATGTGATGTCATAGTTATTTTTTAGAAGACTGTTTTGCTACTTGGAAAAAGAACCCAGTTGTATAGCCTGTCGTTATCTTTCTTGTTTTTTGTTTTTGAGACAGAGTCTCACTCTGCAGTTCAGGCTAGCCTTGATCCTCCTGCCTCAGCCTCCCAGGTGCTAGGATTACAGGCATGTGCCACCACACCTGGCTTGTAGTCTACCAGTTCTACACCAAAATAGTCCAGGTCCTTGTGCACAGACCAGGATAGAGCCAATGAACACACACTTGGTATTTTGTTGCAAGGAGCTATGTGTGTCACGGACTACAGAATGGCAGTAGGAAGAGGGCAAAGGGAGGAAGGCAAATGGAAAGTGGGTGAAGGAAAGAGGGCTCAAGTGTAAAAGAGAAACAACGGTGAAGACGCTAACTTCTGGTACTTAAGATCAGACTCCACTACTCCAAATTGACTTCCACTGTCTCTGTGACACCAGCAATCTATGGGACCTCCTAAATTTAAGTCCTGATAATCACTAGGATCCTGTGGTGTTACAGTTGAATGAAAGGGAATGACTCAACTTCTTTGTTTCTAACTGTACTACTCTTGCCTCAGCCTCCCAGACTGCTGGAATGACAGGCATACATGCACCACAACGCCTGACTTGTTTTATTTTCTAGAGGCACTAGCAGCTATCACTTTGATGTCACTTGGATTAATTTACAATAGGAAGAGATGATAAAAATTACTGTACTTATAAAATATATGAAAGAGTTAGAATATAGGGCCGTGGAGATGGCTCAGTAGAATAAGCGCTTGCCTAGCAAGTGAAAGGGCCTGAGTTCAATCCCCGGTTCTGCGCAAAAAAAAAAAAGCATATCAAAATAAAAGATCTCTGAGGAGTGGGGGCCCATGCCTGTAATTCCAGCACTTGTGAGGCTGAGGCAGGATAGTTTCAGGCCAGCCTGCAGTATGTATAGCAAGACCTTGTCTCAAAAAACCTGACTAGGGGCCAGGGAGATGGCTCAGTGGAATAAGCACTTCCCTGGCAAGTGCGAGAGCCTGAGTTCAATCCCTGGTTCTGCCAAAAAAAAAGGGGAGGGAGGGGTTGGAGATATAGTTCAGTGGTGCAACACCTGCCTGGCAACCACAAGGTCCTGAGTTTGATTGCCAGTGCCAAATAAGCAAAATAAAACTTTTTTTTGGTCCTAAACTGAGAGGCCTGGATGTTTTGTATGTGAACTTTGCCGACTCATTCATATTTGCTTCTCAGAA
This sequence comes from Octodon degus, assembly GCF_000260255.1. Classification (NCBI taxonomy): domain Eukaryota; kingdom Metazoa; phylum Chordata; class Mammalia; order Rodentia; family Octodontidae; genus Octodon; species Octodon degus. Next base: position 111,399 of record NW_004524809.1, read on the forward strand.
ACACAGTGAGAGTGGCCTGGACCAAGTGAATATGTAAAAGTGAGCACTGCTTGCCGGGGCTCCTGACTCAGCACAGCCTCAACTGTCTCCTGGCAAAGAAAAGCAAGGACTTTGCCACTTCTCCACCACGCTCAATAGTGCTTTGGGCAGATGTCCTCACTGTGTCTCATGAAGCAGCCTCTAGGGACAGAAGATAGGATCAGTGTGCACAGGCGGTGCTGGGCTCCCCTGGGACTACCCTGTACCCCTGGGGTGCAACCTAATTTGTTTACAAAATAGGGGATGACCTGTGTTGTCTTTCTTTTCTTACTTTCCTCTTTTTTTTTGGGGGGGGGCATGGTTTCAGATAGGGTCCTACTATGTAGTGCAGGTTGGCCTCCAACTCAAGGTGATCCTTGTGCCCCAGCCTCTCCTGAGTGTTGGGATGACAGGCTTGCATCACCACACCCAGCTCAATATGGATGAACCTTGGGGACACTAAGTGCTAAGTGAAATAAGTGACAATCACAGAAGGACAAAGACTGCAGGATTCTTACGTATCCAAGGTCTGAGAGCAGTCAGAGGCAGAGTCTGACAGGGAGCTGGTGGGGGTGAGGGGATGAGGAGGGGACTAGGGAAGGCGGTCCCCCTTGCACAGAGAAAAGGCACTCAATGCCCAGCAGCTGATCAAGTTGAGGGTGTTTTCCAGGCTGGGATGCAATTGGGGAAGGTACCTATCTAGCATGCCCTATGCTGTATGTCCCATGCAACTCCCCAGAGTAAGACACTTGGGTAACAAGTGATACAGAGATATAGGGCTTCTGCTGGGCCCTGCTTTGTAAGACAGAAATCTGCTGTTTTCTTTTTCTCCTTTTTGCAATAATTGGGATTGGACCCCTGGCCTTGTGGGTGAGAATACAAGTGCCTTAGAATGAACTATAACCTCAGACTTTCCTTGTTATTTTCTATTTTAAAATTAAATTATTGTTACCACTATGGCTTTTATTAGTGGTATTAGGAATGGAACCAAAGAACTTCACACTCATCTGGATCCCCAGACCTTTTTACATAGCATCTACCAACAGGACTAAATTCCACAGACTGGACTTAAACTTGGGATCCTCTTTGGCACCACCACACCCAGCTTTTCTTTTTTTTTTTTTCTTTTTCCAAGACAGAGTCTTTAGGATCTTGTGAAATTTTTCAGGTTAATCTTGACTTTATGGCTGACCTGCTTCAGCCTCCCAAAAATAGCTGGGATCACAGGTGTATACCATCATGCCTGGCTTAGTTTTTTTTTTATTAAATGTTGACCCTTTAAAAAAATCAGAATAAGTGCTTCCCAGGCAAGCGCAAGGGGCTGAGTTCAATCCCTGGTTCGGCAAAAAAATTAAAAAAAATAATTAAAAAAATCAGTTTAAGACTGGACATGGGGGGCTGGTGACATGGCTCAGTGGTCTAAAGCACCTACTTAGAACAAGCTAAGCTAAGCAAAACACAGGGACCGCGGTTCAATCCCCCAGCACCACACGCCAGACAGCCCCGCCCCCTGGTGGGCTGAGCTGGCCACACACACATAAA
>NW_004524809.1:113214-127581 GCF_000260255.1 Octodon degus
ATATGTAAAGTCTAAATGCAGATTTAGAGACTTGAAAATTTAACCTTTCCAGAGTAAAGCTTGACACTTAACTCAGATACAATGGTCAGGGCTGTGTCCTATTGGGTGTCACCATATAGCACAGTCACAATGGTCCTAGCCTGCCTTGTACACCTGTCTCTCTTCTGTTTCCCCCGTGGTACTGAGGATGGCACCCAGGTGTCAGGTATGCTAGACAAAGCCTCTGTCCCTGAGTGACTTTCCCAGCCCCACTCTATTCCAGGAGAGCCTGACTCTAGGGCAGCATTGGGAAGGCGGAAATATTTGTGACCTGTCACTTGAGAGGCCGCCAAGCAGTCTGCATAGAGGAACTTTAGACCCAAGGACCAGTGTTTCACAGGGGTCACAGATAAGGGCAAGCAGGAAGGTCTTCAGGCAAACACTGGATATGGTCATGCACACCCATAATCCAAGCATGCTAGGAGGCTAAGGCAGGAGGATCATGTGTTTGAGCCCAGCCTGGGCAATTTAATGATTTAGTGGGACTGTGTCTCAAATAAAAAACAAAAAGAGCTGGGGATATAACAGTGAGAAGAGCCTGGATTTAATCCTCAGTATTGCAAAAAATAGAAAATAAAGGCCTAGGGCCAGCAAGATAGCTCAGTGGACTAAGTGCCTGCATAGACAAGTGCAAGGATGGGAGTTCAATCCCCAGTACTGCATGGTGCCCACCCCTCCCCAACCTCCACCCTACCCCTGTGAGCCTGCAACTGATTCCTGGTGTGTGGTGGCATATGGCTGCAATCCCAGCGCTAGGGAAGCTGAAAACAGGAGGACCACTACAAGCCTGAGCTGCGTAGTGACACTACGAAATACATAAATTTTCAAAAAAGAAAGGGTAAAGAGAATAAAGACCTCAGTGCAGTTAGCTACCCAGAGCCCTCTCAACAGCCTGGAGTGGAGCCAGAGCTGGAGGCTCAGGCAGGCAGACCAGTGTGGGCCAGGGTGACCTCAGCACCACTCGTGGCTCAATGCCCTCTGCCTGAAGGGTGGGTCCTTATCACCTGTGGCTTGGCACTCGTGGCTTGGCCTATCCTCTGGCAACCCCAAAGGCCTGTGACATGGTCAATTTGTCATTTAGTTGAGGCCCATGCTGGGGCATGGAGAAGCTTTGGTTTCTCCTCACCCCACCATGTGCATTTAACTTTTACCAGTGTTGACACCGTCCTGCATTGCTGTCCCCAGTTCCTGGACTGTAGCTGGACATAACAGGTACTCAGTAAATGTTTGCTGAACCAACCAGCAAGTCAGCCCCAAGCCTGATGACAAAGGCTGACTCAGGACAGAGTGCTCAGGTGTGATGTTGGTCACTACTAAGCATTCACTCAGGGCTTTGCTCCAGTGGCCTCCTCCTCATCAAGGCTGTGAAAATCAGTGAGGCCCAGCCTGCCTGTGACCTTGCAGGGACTCTAATACAGAAGATTCCTTTCCAGCCTTCTGGATTTTAATTTCAGATGTTGTTTTTTTCTGTGGCAGTTCTAAAATTATAGCTTCATCTTTCATGGTCCTACAGAATAATCCTATATATATATTTTTTTTTTTCCTTTCTTTTCTTTCCTTTTTTGAGACAGGGTCTATGTAGCCCAGGCTGGCCTCACACTTGCAGTGATCCTCCTGTCTCAGTCTCACAAGTGCTGGGATTCCAGGTGTGCACTGCCATGCCTGGCTATAGTCTTATTTTCAGAGGAAATTTTAATTACTACACAAATGAAAACCAGAATAACCTCTATATTACATCATTGTATTACTATGATTATTTTTTAGGTGGACAGTTTTCAGATTAGAATGGCTGAGTACAGTGTTGTTTTGTTTTGTTTGTATTTTTAGGAAGGGGTCTACAGGGTGTTCAGGGTATCACTACTAGATTGACTCATAATGATCCGCCTGTTTACAGTCTCCTAAGAGCTGGGATTACAGGTGTACACCACCATGCTCTATATTACATCATTGTATTACTATGATTATTTTTTAGGTGGACAGTTTTCAGATTAGAATGGCTGAGTACAGTGTTGTTTTGTTTTGTTTGTATTTTTAGGAAGGGGTCTACAGGGTGTTCAGGGTATCACTACTAGATTGACTCATAATGATCCGCCTGTTTACAGTCTCCTAAGAGCTGGGATTACAGGTGTACACCACCATGCCCAGTCTACTGAGTCTCAATTGCTCTCTCAGTGTGCCCCTGGGGGCAGGGCCGGCACAGCAGGCCTGGAGGATTGAACCCCAGGCCCAAGGAGGTCCCTGCGTGCCTGCTTGCAGGCACTTTAATCTGCTGAGCTATTTGGCCAGCCCTTGAGTACAGTTTTATAGAGTACTTAAATGGCTGCTGCCAAGCCATGCCTTAATTTATTGTTTTTCTTTCTTTCTTTCTTTCTTTCTTTCTTTCTTTCTTTCTTTCTTTCTTTCTTTCTTTCTTTCTTTCCTTTTTTTTTTTTTTTTTTTTGCGGAACCGGGAATTGATCTCAGGTCCTTGAGCTTGCCAGGGAAGCACTTATTCCACTTCACCATCTCCCTGGCCCAATTTATTGTTTTTCTGAGACAGGGTCTCTTTGTAGTTCAGGCTGGCCCTACACTCTCATGTAGTCCTTGCTGTCATAAACTTGAGCCAGTCTTCCTGCCTCAGCCTCCCAAATGCTGGGATGACAGGTATGTACCACAATCTGACGACCGTCCTCTCAGTGTCAGCCCTGAACCACACACAGTTCAGACCAGGAGGAGTCACTGGACTCCAGGGAGTATGCCTGTGCCAGCTCCTATCAGGGAGTAAGAAGGAAGACATGTGTCACCTGAAAAATTTGCCTGGCTTTCCCTCATGTAAACTATGTTTCCTTTTCATTTTTGGTGCCAAGGACCAAACCCAGGGCTTCCAGCTTGCTAGGCAAGTGTTCTATGGCTGACCCACATCCCCAGTCCCTGTGTTTCCTTTTCAAAGTCACTCTGTGAGCAAGTATTGCACAGGGGGATAAACCACTCTCTCCAGGGCTAGCAGAGTCAGAGCTCTGAATTCCTTGTGCCTGCAGGCCTGATTGTGGTCCAGAACCAGGGAAGCAGGGACTAAGGATACAGATTTTTTTTTTTTTCAGATAGGGCCTCCTCATGTAGTTTGGGCTGGTCTTCAACTCAGTATATAGCCCAAGCTGGCCTGGAACTTTTGGGGATCATCCTGCTTCATCCTTCCAAGTGGAGATTTTTTCCTATTTTAACTTGCTCTGTACCCAGGCTGGACTTCAACCAGTCCCATGCATTACCCTTCCTCCTTGCTTCAGCACAAAAGAGCTCCCTTCCTTGTCGGCCACTGCCTTTAGCAGAGACATCATAAAGATGAATGAGATTAGGGTAGAAAAGCCTGGAAACTTCTGAACCTGTGTAAGTTTCTTGGTAATGAAACATGGAAACCCCAAAACGCCTTTTTATTATTGGCACCTCTAGTGCTACAGCTTAATACATATGTGGTGAGGTAAAGCATTTATTCAACCTGATTGGAGATGCCTTTTTGTAATGAGTTTGGTATTTTTGTTTTTTTTTTTTTTCCCCCGGAACCAGGGATTGAACTCAGGTCCTTGTGCTTGCCTGGGAAGTTTATTCTACTGAGCCATCTCTCCGGCCCTGTAATGAGTTTTAAACATTTGCCCTTTATGTTGTTTTGGTTTAAAAAGTTTCAAATGGGGGCTGGTGAGATGGCTCAGTGGTCTAAAGCACCTACTTAGAACAAGCTAAGCAAAGCACAGGGACCGCGGTTCAATCCCCCAGCACCACATGCCAGCCAGCCCCGCCCCCTGGTGGGCTGAGCTGGCCACACACACACTAAATAAACAAAAATTTAAAAAAATAAATAAATAAATAAATAAAAATTAAAAAAAATAAAAAGTTTCAAATGTCACTGGTTCTTAGACATTCAGAGGGCATGGTGGTGCATACCTGTAATCCCTGCACTCAGGAGACTGAGGCAGGAAGATTACCAAAAGTTAGATGTCAGCCTGCACCAAAGATTGAGATTCTGCCTCAAAAGAAAAAAAAAAAAAAGATATTCACTATAATCACTGCTATTTGGACACTGAGCTGAGAGTCACAGGCTAAACACCCTCCAGTGACTAAGTACCAGTGATCTGCAGGTGGGTTCAGGCTGAGTCTTAATAGTTGTGCTTGAAGATACTTACAGGTTTGGAACTGGGAAGGATGGCTGAGTTGGCACAGGAGCAAGAGACAGCCTTTCCACACCATCACCAAACAAATGTATTCTACAAACAAGGACTGTTCTTCACAGTTTTAACTTCCATTTGTGCACTTAACTTAAAAAAAAAAGTCATTAAAGGAATGAGAATCCAGTTCTGAGACATACCCAGCACAACAGAAAATGGGTACTAATCTACAAGAACATATTTAGCATGAGATCATAGTGATTTCAGGACCTTTTGGAGCTCAGGAGAGAAGGGTTTTCTTTTTACCTCCATGCTTCTAAGAAAGCCATTTCAAATTGGACACACAAAATGTTACAGTGAGCCAAATAGTTCAGTGAATTAAAGCACCTGCACAAAGGCGCAGGGGCCAGGGGTTTGATCCCTGGGCTTGCCATGCCGGCCCGCCCCAGGGCATGCTGAGACAGCAATTGAGACTGGGCGTGGTGCCACACACCTGTAATCCCAACACTTGGGAGGCTATAAACAGGAGAATCACTAAGAGTCTGACCTAGTAGTGAGGCCCAGAACACCCTGTAGACCCTTCTCTAAAAATACCAAAAAAAGTTAAGTGTGCTAGCTCATATTGAATAGTTCACAAGCGTGGTGCTGGGTCAACCTAGGGCTGTTTTTGCATTTAAAAATTGTATTAGTATATCTATATCTTATCTATCTAGCATTCATTACAGGGAATTTGTACTCATCCATGATAAATCTTGCTTCTTTTATTCCCCTCCCCTTTGACTCCTCTCCCTTACAAAAGCTATTTCTATTTTTTTTCCCCTTCTATTCTTTTTGTCCCTTTCTTTTTTCCCTTCCCCCCTTCTTGTTCTCATTTGTTGATTTTTTTTTTTTTTTTCAGAACTGGGGATTGAACTCAGGTCCTTCCACTTGCCAGGGAAACGCTTATTCTACTGAGCCATCTCCCTGGCCCCTCTCCTCATTTAAACATTTCCTTCACATTTTCCAATATCTGTTATATATTTTAGTCTGTGTTTACACTTTTAGTTTTTCAAACCAGAAAAACAAGATGGTATTTATTTATTTATTTTTCCGGAACCAGGGATTGAACTCAGGCCCTTACACTTGCCAGAGAAGCGCTTATTCCACTGAGCCATCTCCCCAGCCCCACAAGGTGGTATTTAAACATGTGCCTCCAATTTATTTCACTTAAGAATACGGTCTTCAGCCAAGGATATACCTCAATGGCATAGCACCTGCCTGGCAAGCATGAGGTCCTGAGTTCAATTCTTAGCAAAAAATAAAAAAAGTATGGTATCAAGGTTTGTTCATTTAGCTAGAAATGTTTATACCAGGGTACTCAGTGATGGCTCAGTAGAATAAGCACTTCCCTGGCAAGCACAAGGGCCTGAGTTCAATCCCCAGTTGCGCTCAAGCAAACAGAAATGTGTATTCCAGGGACAATTTTGAACTTTTTGTTGTTGTTCATTTTATTTTTTTATTTGTTTGCGGAACCGGGGATTGAACTCAGACCCTTGTGCTTGCCAGGCAAGTGATTCTACTGAGCCATCTCCCCAGCCCTGTTGTTGTTTATTGAAACCAGAATTTGCTATGTAGATCAGGCTGGCCTCCAACTCATGGTGATTCTCCTGCCTCAGCCTCTTGAGCACTGGGATTACATGCTTGTGATACCACACTGGGGGAGAACTATTTTTGTACTGCACTACTGCAATTGTTCCTAGGACCTTTGTACTAGGGACTAGAGATATATATAGCTCAGCAACACAGTGCCTGCTTGGCAAGCACAAGGTCCTTAGTTTTATTCCTGGTAGGAAAAAAAAAAAAAAAAAAAAAAGCTTTGGCTCAGGGCCTTTCCATTGATCTACATTCTCAGCCCATTTTTTGAAATTTTTGAGACAACGCCTTGCTAAGTCACTAAATGGCTTAAACTGGGCTCAACATATCTACCTGAGTCAGCTCTCCAGGGGGCTGGGATTACAGAGGTGAGGCACCACACCTGGAGTGAATAATTTAGCCGAAGAAAGCCTCTTGGTTTCATCTGAGACAAGAGCTATTTTTATGACTGTACAATTTCATTTATTTGTCTTTGAGACAGTCTCACTATGCAGTTCAGACTGGCCTTGAGTTCACTTTGCAGCCTAAGCTGGTCTCAAACTCACAGAGATCCTCCTGCCTCAGCCTCCCGAGTGCTGGGATTACTGGTTGTTGTTTACTGAAACCACAACTTGCTATATATAGATCAACTCTCCTGGCTTGTTCTTTCCCTAAATCCTAGGGTCTACCACACCTGCTGTGCTAAGTGGGTCACAAGGAGAGTTGTGACACAATCTCATCACTGACCCTCCCCCAGTATTAGATACAGAACCCTGGGCTTTCACCTTGCGCTTCATCTCCATCCCTTTCTACCTTATTGGGTTTTTTGTTTGTTTGTTTGTTTGTTTAACTCAGGCCCTTGCACTTGCCAGGCAAGCGCTTATTCTACTAAGCTATCTCCCCGACCCCTCCTTTCTACCTTATTTTGGACTCTTCACTGTATAGCTAAGGCCGGCCTGGCATTTGAGATCTTCCTGCCTCAGCATTTTGAGTGCTGTGATTACGAGCGAGGGCTACCGCGCCTGGCTCACCACGAGCTTTTATTTAGCCCTGGTGGTGAGAGCAAGGTCTTTCCTCACTGCCAAGTTCTCTGGCCGTGGCCTGGTCTCCCTGGCCGCAGCTGCCCAGAACAAGCACCCGACTCCAACTTCCCGATTCCACAAGATGGGCGAGGAGCAAGACAGCAAGCTAAAAGGCCGAGCCCTGGGATGCACCGGAAAAGCGCGGCGCGTGGATCCAGACGTCGGCCCCGCCCCGCCTCGCCTTACGTCACGCTCGTGCGGAGCGGACGTCCCGGCGGGCGGATCTGATTGGATGGTTGGAGCTCTGCACGCTGATTGGCCGCGTGGGCGAGGCGGAGAGGAGCCGTGCGCAGCGACGTGTGTGGGGCCGTGTGCAGACCCGCGTGTGGCGCAGGCAAGGACTCTGAAAATAAACAGCCGTTCCCTCGCGAGCTTCCTTCTCTGGGCCTGTGTCTGACTCTCCGCCGCTGCGGGTCCTCTCAGAGGCCGAAGGTGAGGGAGAACGTGTGGGCCGGTGTGGAGAAGCTGCGGTACGGTCCCCGAGCGGAGGCGGACGGAAGGGGTCGGGAGTGGGGCGATGGCGGCCGCACTTTGGCCTGCGCTGCTGCTGCTGCGTCAGGAAGGGAGCTCGGCCGCCGCCTCGGGCCCGGCTTCCGGTCCACCGCCGCCCACGACCCCAGTGCCCTTCCTGGGTCCAGGAGCTTGGTGTTGCGCTTCAGCCTCCCCCGCCCAGGCCTTACTCCGGACCGCGCGCTCGGCGAAGGAGGCTGGGCCGGGCACTCTAGGCCGAGGCCCGCGCTCCTCTCACGGGTGCGGGGCTGGGGCCCCTTGGCGGGAACCGACGGGCAGGCGATGGGGGATGGGTGGGCCATGCGCGGGGCAGGACGCAGACCTCGGCACCCCGGACCCTCGTAGCGAGACCTGGGCATCTGGGGAATGTGTTCTCCCTGCCGGGCAGCGTCCCTATCATTATATATTTTCCACACAGGTTGAAGCTGTTGTTTTACACTTGTCATGTAGAAGGGTTGGTAAGAACTTTTCGCTAAATCAAGATTTAAGTTCCAGAGGCCATGTTTAAGAAAAACAAACGCTTCCCAGAAAAAAGACATGAATTTGCCAGGGCTCCAAGACGGTTTCGGTAGTAGTCTTTGCCATCATTTCTTGGCTTAAACCGGTGCAAATTACAATTAAGACTATTAAGTTTCCTTTTAGGTTGTCTATACGTGAAAACCTATTTTAGGAAGGCATGGTCGCCCACAGTTTGGTTTGGGTGCTGGTTTTGTTATGGACAAGGCTTGTTCCTTGTTGCCACATGTTAAGCACATGGTCTCAGCCAGAGGGCATTTTGAAAGGAAGTGACCGCATGTTAGACTAGGAGATCTTAGACAATTTGCTCGGTAATTCTCTGAGACTTAGTGTGCGTCATTCATAAGAGCCCTTAGAGATAAGATAGAAGAAGCCAAGGGTTGAGGCTTTTTGTCTTATTAAAAGTAAAGAATGATTGATTTCATTTCCCTCATATTCCCAAATTACGGGTGTGTGTGTGTGTGTGTGTGTGTGTGGTACTGCGGATCAAACTTGGGACCTTGCGCTTGCCAGGCAGGCGTTTATGCCGCTGAGCTATATCCCCGGCCCCTTGTTCCTAAATTAAGTTTTAAACAATTTTTTCACTTTCCTGTTGTCTGACTCCATTTTGGAGAGAAGCAACCAGTTAATACTCGCATCAAATCTTTGAAGATTTTGAAAAGATTTATGAGATGTAGACCTTATTTCCTGAACTGTTTATGAAACGTCTAAGGAATTACCCTAATGAAGGCTTATCAGACAAAATGCCAGCCCTAGGTATGTGTTTTTAGCTGACTTGCCTTCAAGGACCTCTTTGTGTACTAGAATATAAAAGGAATCATTAGATTTACCAGGATAAGTAAAGGACTTAAAAATTTTTCCCAAGTTCAACTCTTGGTAACCAGTTTTTAAACAGGAGCTAAAAATATTTTGGTGTATTTATTATATACATCATATTAGAAAAATTTCTTGGGAATCAAAAATTCACATTCCTTTTTAATTTGATGAGAGAAGTGATTGATTTCAACAGATCTGCAGTCTCTAAAGTACTATGGGCCTGGCTAGGGCTGGTAGTGTAGGCCAGCCTGGGCTACATACATGATGAGTTCAAGGCCCGTCTGAACTCTTACCTGATGAGACCCTGTTTCAAGAAAAAAAAAAAAATTATGAGCCAAATCGGTGTCAGCTTAAGGGGCACTGACATTTGAGTACTTGAAATAAAGTGATTTTTAAGTTAGGAGTTAATTTTGTGGTTGTGATTTATGGTTGGATTGTTCTTTTCCTATAGCAGATTAGTGCTTACAAGCTATGGAACCACTATTGGGCTAATTGCAATGTCTGGCTTATAGGCAGAATGCTGAGCCTTAGAAATTTTGCTGTTTAACTGCAAGAGTGAATAATTCAAAAATAAAACAAAAACTCTTGCTGGCTTCTTTCCTTTTCCTAGTTTTCTCACTGACAGTAGGTGGAGAGCCAGAAGACCGATGCCAAGGCACCCTGGCCACCCTAGGGAACAGCTTTCCCTGTTGTCACTTAAGGGAGCTCCACCTCTGCAGTGTCAGAGGCTGGTGCAGTACGGGAGTGCCACCAAGAGGGTCCGGTGAGCTGCGCAGCATTGTCACGTAGGGATAATATAAAATGAGAGTTATGGCCACCAGAATTCAGGTTATTAGTAGGGTTTTGTTAATTAGGAAGATGCAGTGATTGGCTGGAGTGGCTCCATAATTACAAATGAGATTAACTAGTGAAATTCAGTTGCAAGATTTTCTGGGTGGTGGTATTCCTAAATTCTGACTCAGACAATAATTTAAGAAAGCTGTGTGAGGGTATACTTTGGATCAATTCCAAGTATGCAGTATGACTGGATTTTTTAAAATTTTACTTTGGTTTGCCAGAAGATTGCTTGTGCAGATTTTTTTTTTTTTTTTAATTTTTTATTTGTGTGTGTGTGTGTGGCCAGCTCAGCCCACCAGGGGGCGGGGCTGGCTGGCATGTGGTGCTGGGGATTGAACCGTGGTCCCTGTGCTTTGCTAAGCTTGTTCTAAGTAGGTGCTTTAGACCACTGAGCCATCTCATCAGCCCCTTATGCAGTATTTTTAAAGTAAGGAGTGAATTGGTGTATTCTTCTAAGAGCATTTTTGTGTCCTTTATCATATAGCCTTAACCTCTGCAGAGGATATAAGAGCTAGATTGGAAATCCTGATTTGAACATTATAGTAGCTTGCATGACTAAGTCATTTATTATCAGATCTTATTTCTTTATAAAATGAATCAAGAACATAACTTTCATTTTTTAAGAGTATGGATAAATCATTTGTCATTAGTATCTCATTCATTGTAGATACTTGGGGGGGGGTTACTGGATTGGAACTCAAGACCTTATGCTTGCCAGGCAGGCACTTGTGCAGCTGAACTTTATTCCCCAACCCCTTATTTAGGTATTAAAACCTTTCAGGTAATCAAGTCAGGGAGTAAGCAAATGCCTGAAGAAGGGTAACAACAGAATTCTCCAAATTGTGAAGTGTACTGTGTTCCTCATATTTCTGGCCAGAAATGCAAGCAATGCAGAATGCATCCTGCCTCGTGCTATATCTGTAATTCATACAAAAATGGTGTTTCTGGGGACCAGGGTGATGGCTCAGTAGAATAAACACTTGCCTGGCAAGCGCAAGGGCCTGAGTTCAATACCTGGTTCTGCCAAATAAAAAAAAAAATAAATAAAGAAATTACATTAGGCTACTGGGGCCTGTAGTTGGGTCATTTTAGCAATTTAGACAAAAATGGTGTTTCCGTGCTGTGTTGAGACATCAGACTAACTTAATTGGAACATAACTACATTCAGAGAGCAAAAGCTCCATTTTGGTTTGAAAGCATTTGGGCCAACGATACTGAGTGAGGAAGCAGTGGTGGCCCTGAACTTGGGGAAAGCAATTTAGGGCCATGCAACATACAAATGGGGATTTTTACAGCTTTTTTTTTTTTTTTTTTTTTGGAACTGGGGATTGAATTCAGGCCCTTGCACTTGTCAGGGAAGTGCTTATTCTGCTGAGCCATCTCCGCGGCCCCATTTTTACAGCATTATTGATAAAACCATGTGAAAAGAGTTAAGCCAGACTTGTGTCATTTTCATCCTTAGTGTTTCTGTTAACATAATTTAAATGTATTTAATAGAGTGGGATCAAGACTACTATATTGCAGCTCATATTGTTAGGGTTTTTTTTTAATATATTGTTAGTTTTGAACACACTGTCAGGTTTACTTTGTTCTTACTATCAAGTGTTAGTTACTGATGTTAAGTCAAGTTAGTAAAACCATTTGTGATTTTGAAGTCCTGGGATTAATCTCAAAAGCTTAAATGAGCACAAAATTTATTTGTAAAATAGTTAAATTTAGCCAGGTGTGTTGGCACATGCCTATAATCCCAACACTCCGGAGGCTGAGGCAGGATGATTGCCAGAAGTTTGAGGCTGGCATGGGCTATATATTGAACACAAGGCTAGTCTGAACTACATAGTGAGATCAACTCCAAAAAGTAAAATTTAGCATATATGTTCTTTTGGTCTTAATTTTTTATTTTTGAAACAGATGTTCACTATGCATTTTAGGCTGGCCTTGACCTCTCTTGGCTGAACTCAAAGCAATCCTGCCTCAGCCTCCCAAATTCTGGGATTGTGGGTGCACACAACTACACCTGCTTTTTGATCCTGTTTTGCAGCACCAGGGATAGTGCTAGCTAGCCAGGCAAACTGTACTGCTGAGCTACATGCACAACCTCTCACTGTAGATCATTTTTATCATCTCAGAGAGCAGTCATAAATTTTTAAGGTAACAAAGCAGGTGGTTCAGTTGGGTTAAATACTTAACCCAAGTTCACCTGTGACACTAAGTCATTATGTGTCAGATTACATTGATGTAGCATAGATATCTGTGATTTTTAGCAAAGAAAATTTGCACTGATGGTGTCTGACAGCAGTAAAAAGGCAGCTGTTTTTGCTGTTTTTTGTATTTTAGGGAAGGGTGTTCAGGGTCTCACTACTAGATCAGACTCAGTGATCCCCCTGTTTATAGCCTCCCAAAAGCTGGGATTACAGGCATATGCCACCACTCCCACTCTCAATTGCCATCTTGGGGCCAACAGATTCAGGGATCGAACCCCCTTAACCCACTGAGCTATTTGGTTGGCCCTGCTGGGGGTTTTTTGGTTTTTTTGTTTGTTTGTTTTTGTTTTGTTTTGTTTTCTGATACTGTGGATTGAATTTAAGGCCTTTGCACCCTGAGCTACATCCTCAGCCCTTTTTATTTTTTTTGAGATGGAATCTGGCTACATTCCTCCAGCTGGCCTTGTTTCTCAGCCTCCCAGGGTGCTGGATTACAGGAATAATCAGGTTTTTATCTTATGTCAGTACAAGTATTTTGTGGCTTAGTTGAATGTAAATTCTTGGAGTATTTTGATGAGTCCGTGACAAGTGAGGAGTCTTGGGCTGATTGCTGGCTTCTTTTTTTTTTTTTTTGTGACCTCTAGTGGGAATTTCTCATGATTGTGTTCATCTGAAATACTTTTGTTGGTTTTATCATTCTGAAATTGTTTTGCTGCTCTATCATAAGATTATTATAGATTGAGGTATCCAAACAGCATTAAAACTGGAAGTTGCAAATTGGTTTTCTTGGTTGGATTTTTTTTTTTCCCCTTTTTGCGAAAGGTCTACCTATATAGTTCAGGCTAGCCTTGATCTCACTTTGTAGCCCAAACTGGTCTTGAACAAATCATAGCAATTCTCCTGCCTCAAGATTCTGAAGTGCTAGGATTATAGGCATGTCCTCCACACCCATTTTTAGGAACTCTTAGTGTTTTGGATCTTTTGGGTTTTTGTTTTAGTTTTTTTATTTTTTTTTTAATTTTTTTTAATTTAATTTATTCATTTATGTGTGTGTGCGCGCGCGCGTGTGTGTGTCCAGCTCAGCCCACCAGGGGGCAGGGCTGGCTGGCATGTGGTGCTGGGGATTGAACCATGGTCCCTTGTGCTTTGCTAAGCTTGTTCTAAGTAGGTGCTTTAGACCACTGAGCCATCTCTCCAGCCCTTGTTTTAGTTTTATGAGACAAGTTCCTGCAGTGCAATTGAGGCCAGTCTGGAACTCACTGTAGCCCAGCCCAACCTCAAGATTTTGGTGATCTTTCAGCCTCCCAATTGTTGAAATTACAGGGGTGTTCTACCACGCCCAACTAGAGTGTTGATCTTAACCTTCGTCAGAAGGTGAAAACTGAGCTGAATGTGGTGGCACATGCTAGTAATCTGGGACTTGGGAGGCTGAGCCAGGAGGATCACAAATTCCAGGCTAGCCAGGACTACACAGTGAGTAGTCCTTTCAAAACAAAACAAAAAACAAAATCTGAAAATAGTTGTTACTAAAAACCTGTTTGCAAAAAAATCTTACCTATGATTTCAGAAAGCGGAGTCCTTGCAGTCTGTAAAGGCACTGGGGATTTAAACCCATGGCTTTTTTACTGAGTTACGTCTCCAGCCCTTTATTATTTTTTGAGACTGGGACATATTGAATTACCCAGTGAGTCCTTAGATTTGAGAGCTATTGTGGCTGATAGCAAGAATTTAGGTTCTTTTTTGTTAGTATTTGGTTGGATTGGGTCTGTACAAAACGCAACTAGTTTCAGCAAATGACTTAAGATTTCCCCGCCCCTAAAACAATTACTGTTATGTAACTACTACTGAAAGAGTCAGTACCTGGAGTGTTGTCATGATTCTAGGGTAGATTTGTTCTCTGAGGTCCAGGGATATGATGACATGGTGTGATTAAACAGATATTAACCAAGTATGTTAGCCCTTAATAAGGAGAGTTCCAAGCTAGGACACAGATTCTTTATATTACAGAGTTGACCCTTAAGGATTGGAAAGACAAGTGGAGAGGGTAGTGCAGGGGTGAGGGAACAGCCAGGAGAGCAGTATCAGGCAGTGAGAATCATGGAGCTGTAATTCTCAGCTGTCTCACCTTGGTTTTCTCAGGGAACTTACTTTGAATTTCTCTGAGGGTTTAATTAAATATTTATACATATTAGGATGGTAACCTATCTTGAGCATAGGCACCTAAGATGTTGTAGAGCATGAGCTGAAACAAATCTCTAACTTTAAGAAGCATGGTGGGGTGTACATTTGTAATCCGAGCACTGGGCAGGCTGCGCCAGGAGGATTGTTTGGAATTTGAGGCAAGCGTGGGCTACAAAGTTGAGTTCAAGGCCAGCCTGTACTGCACTGCATAGCAAGACCCTGCCTCAAAAAGACAAAAGGGGGGAGGGGAAGCGTAGTGCAAATTATTGGCTTACTTGTGTTAATTGAGACAAGTCTTATCACAAGAGGCCAGTTATTTAGTGAAAATCCAAACCATTTGATTCATAGTGACTGGCTTGGTCACAGTAGCCATATTTGGGACACATTTGTATTTAACCCCATGGAAGAGAACTTTTTTTATTTTTTTATTTTTTT